>NC_056731.1:591320257-591415257 GCF_019279795.1 Protopterus annectens | reverse complement strand
TAGGCTCGTATGTGGCATTGCAGATGACCGCATACAACGCAGATTGTTAGCGGAGCCTGACTTGTCGTTTGAAAAGGCCTTGAAGTTGGCACAGGCCATAGAGACAGCGACTAAAGACATTCGTGATTTACAACAGAAAGCCACAGAAGGGGTTGGAAGCAGGAGTGCGACCCCACTGCCAGTGCATAAGGTGGTCGTGGAGCATAACTCACAAGGAAAGTCTGGTCAGTATGTTTGTTACAGGTGTGGAGGTGAACATTTGTCACGGAACTGTCGTTTTTTAACTGTAAAATGTCATGCTTAAAGGGCCATGTAAAGAAAATGTGCCGCTCAATACCCTCTCGGGAGCAGCCGAAAAAGGGGGAGGAAAAAAGCAGTATGATGGAAAGGAAGGGAAACCGAAAAATAAAACGGCAGTATGCACACCACATGCGTAAAGTTACAGATCAACCAACCAGGGAAGCCGGAGAAGTGTTCACAATGTTTAACGTGAAAGAGGCCAGGTGGGAAAGAGTTGATCCCATTAAAACCCAGTTGGACTTAAATGGTAAAATGGTGCAGTTTGAAGTGGATACGGGGTGTAGTGTCACAGTTCTGTCAAAGGCAGAGTATGGGAAGTTATGGCCCAGAGAAGCTCGTAAGCTGCAGGACTGTTCAGTGACTTTGAAAACCTACACGGGTGAAATAGTTCCCACGTTGGGAATGGTGAAAATGAAGGTAAAATATAAAGACCAAGTCAAAGAGTTGCCAGTCATGGTGGTAGCAGGTAAGGGACCAAACCTGCTAGGCCGGGTGTGGTTAAAGGAGCTAAACATGGACTGCCTACAGCTCCATAAGGTAGAACAGCCGGGCCTGACCTTGCAAGAGGTGCTTGAGAACCATGAAGAAGTATTTAAAGAGGAACTGGGGACCTGGAAGGGTCCACCAGCAAAGATACACGTGAAAGAGAGATTTTACAGACCCCGTCCTGTACCATATGCGATGAAGAAGAAAGTTGAGTTTGAGTTAGAGACTCACTAAGCAAGGTATAATTGAACCAGTAAAGTTTGAATGGGCGCGCAATTGTTCCAGTATTAAAGCCAGATGGTGCTGTATATGTGGTGACTACAAGTTAACAGTGAACCAAGTCTCGAAGCTGGAGCAGTATCCCTTGCCAAGGGTGGAGGATGTGTTTGAAAAGCTGTCGGGAGGTGAAAGGTTTAGTAAGCTGGACCTCAGTCAGGCATATCAACAAGTAGTGCTGGAAGAAGGGTCAAAGACGTATGTTACCCTGAACACACACAAAGGTTTGTTCCAAGTCAATCGTTTACCTTTTGGGGTTTCCTCGAGTCCAGCTATTTTTCAGAGAATAATGGAGGGACTGGTAGCAGGAATTCCGAAGGTGGCTGTGTATTTAGACGATATCCTGTTGACGGGTAGGAACATTCGAGAGCATCTGGAGACGCTGAATGAGGTGCTGAGTCGACTGCGAGAAGCAGGTTTACGGGTGAAACGGAGTAAATGTGCTTTCATGGCAACGGAAGCAGAGTTCCTGGGTTACAGGGTGGATGCATCAGGCCTACACCCCCTGCCAAATAAAGTGGAAGCCATTCAACAGGCACCAGCACCCACAAATGTTACAGAACTGAAAGCCTATTTAGGCTTGCTCAACTACTATAACAGGTTCCTGCCAAATCTGTCAACCCTGTTAGCTCCTTTACATAAGTTGTTAAGGAAGGAGGCTCAGTGGTCGTGGAAAGAGGAACAGGACAGAGCATTTGAACAGTCAAAGGAACTAATGCAATCTTCAGAGGTTTTGGTGCATTACGATAGTCACAAGGACTTAATTTTGTCATGTGATGCCTCACCCTATGGATTAGGGGCTGTGTTGGCACACCGGATGCCAGATGGACAAGAGAGACCCATTGGGTTCATGTCACGAACTTTGACACAAGCAGAGTCAAACTATTCTCAGATAGATAAAGAGGGTTTAGCTGTGATGTTTGGTATCAAGCGATTTCACAAATACCTCTATGGGAGGAAGTTTACCATTTGCACTGATCATAAGCCTTTGTTGTCATTATTCAACGAGATGAAAGCGGTACCGCAGATGGTTTCTCCTCGCATTCAGAGATGGGCTGTAACGTTGAGAGCTTATGAATACGAGTTTGTTTATAAGCCTGGAAAGCACCATGGTAATGCAGATACACTAAGTAGATTGCCGATGCCAGGGCATATCCAAGAAGAGGAAGCGGAGGACCGAGTTTTGATGATGGAAGACATAACATTGGTGTCTGCTAAAGAACTGAGAGTTTGGACACACAAAGACCCGGTGCTTGCTAGAGTGTTTCAGTGGGTTCAGCAAGGCTGGCCAGTCCAACAAACGGATCCAGTTTTTCGACCTTATGAGGTGAGAAAAACAGAGCTGAGTGTGCAAGATGGATGCGTCTTGTGGGGGGCAAGAGTGATAATTCCGTCCCCAGGAAGAAGGGCACTTTTACAGCAGTTGCATCAAGGTCATGTGGGCATTACCCGAATGAAAGCTTTAGCTCAAAGTTATTTTTGGTGGCCAAAGTTGGACCACGAGATTGAAGTCATTGTGAATGAGTGTAAAACATGTCAACAACATCGCAACTTGCCGGTGGCGGCGCCACTACATCCATGGGAGTGGCCGAGTAGGCCTTGGCAGAGACTTCATATAGATTATGCAGGACCTTTCATGGGGGCCATGTTTTTGATAATCATGGATGCTCATTCGAAATGGATGGATGCATATCAAGTCAAGACACCCACTTCTCACCATTGAATGCTTGAGGAGGAGTTTCAGTAGTCAAGGACTGCCTGAGACTATTGTATCCGATAATGCTTCATGTTTCGTGAAGAGTTCAAGGGTTTTCTGAAAAAATGGCATCCATCACATCAGCACCCTACCATGCAGCTACGAATGGTTGTGCTGAAAGGGCTGTGCAGACTTTTAAAGCAATGATGAAAAGTCTGGAGAAGGAAGTTTGGCAGCAAAAGTATCAAGGGTGTTATTCAACACCACAGTCTACCACGGGTTTGTCACCTGCCGAGATGTTGCTTGAGATCCACGCTGGATCTAGTGTATCCAAATGTCCGAGCTAAAGTGGAGGACCCAGTGGAGGCAAAAAGAATGTCATGATAGTTTTCTGGAAGGAGATGCAGTGATGAATTTCAGTTATGGACCTAAGTGGATTCCAGGGTTCATTGTCAAGAGCACTGGTCCATTCAGGTGAGATTGAATGGAGATTTCGTAGTGAGGAGACATGTAGACCAAATTAGAAGAAGGATGCCATGGAACTGCTGGCCTCAGAACTACCGTTAAGTTCGAACCAGGGCTCGCAGTGGCAGGAGGATCGGAAGGAGAGGTTTCTGAAGATCCAACCGTTCCAGGGAAGGACACACCGATACCTGAAGTGGTAAAAGTGACACCAGAGTCACCTAAGGTGGTACCACTTCTAAGCGTGTGCTGGTTAAACCTAGTTACTTGAAGGACTATCAATGTTAACAAAAGTGCATGTATAGCTTACCAGCCTTAAAAAAAAATAGTAGATGGTATGGTAACCAGTTAATAATTAGCTTGTTATTTACAAGTAAGTGATTAAATGCATTGTGAAACTTGTTCCCTAGTTTTGCTTATGTAAGACAGTATGTCTTAGCTTAAAGGAGAATGTAGTATTCGGGCTGGTAATGTGGTTGTTGTACTGTGGGAATTCAGCATGTACTGTTGGTTCTGTATTCTCTGGTAACTTGTTGCTTCTGGTGGTTAGATGACTTGCAGAAGTTGTGTGAAGAAGCATGGGCTCTTAATAAAGAAAGGCCTTACAACTTAATAAACCGTGTGGTCTCCTTCATTACCACGATGTAACACAGCAATTCAGATAACTCTTACTCAGAGTGCTCATACTGCAGAGGAGGCTTTTATCTGCACACTACACTTTCTGTGATATCATACCACCTAATGTCTGAAAAACATGACGTTTCCATCTGGATCAGATTTTCAGCAGCACAATTGTATTTTATACCTCTTGCCAGATACAGGACAGCCAAGAGCATTACCCACTATCAAACTGTAAAGCTTGCCTAAGTATGCCATAGTTAGCTGTATAATGAAGACAGAGGAGAAGTACTGTGAAGAATAAATACAGAAGAGCTGCCAAAACTGTTCCAATAATCATTACAAGGTAATGCATGGAGTCTGAACTGAGAAGCTCCTTGCAATGATGTAATTGAAAAAGTTATGAAACTCAGCAGGAAAGCATATACCAAGCTGTTAATGTGGTGTTCAGCCATTAGAACAATATGAGGCAGATTTACTGTACTGAAGGAAACATATACCCAAGATTTATTCATTCTACCTCTTTGAGCAGGCCATCTTGCTGATCACATAGTAGAAAAGAAAGAATTATATTTGACTTGCCTGAGTGACAGGCCAACCAAAATATGACTTTTGTTGCCTGCTTTGTATGTGTCATTTTAAAGTAACAGAAGCAGGGCAAGACTTGAAACTTGACTATCTTAATAGTGATAATTGCATAGATTAAAATTATTCAAAAGATCCAGCATTATTATTCTTTGCAATGGGTCTAAATAAAAATACAGTACTAATGTCTTTTGGCTTTTCCCAGTTAGGGGTCACCACAGCGGAACTCCGGTCCGCTGATGATTGGCAGTGGATTTTTACGGTGCTGAGGTGCCAGCCTGACGCCCAACCTTCAAAGAAGGCACACCCATTCACGCACACACCTACCTGCATGTCTTTAAACATCATTCAACCGTGGGGAGGACATGCAAACTCCACACAGAAGGCGCTCCAGCTGAGAATCAAACCAGAGAACCTCTTGCTGTGAGGCAATAACACTAACCACTGCACCACCGTGGCCACTACATAAAAATACAATGAGAATACATACTACAGAATGCATCTTTCATGATATTTTGGAATATAAATGGAAGCCTCAATTTTATTTTATTCTAGTCTGATCTCATTAAGTTTCTGATCAGTCATAGTTTTACATAAGGATGAGAAGCTTTAACACATGGCTCCCAGCTATATTCTGTATTTGCTTTATCTAACAAAACAGCTGCACAGCTGGTGTACCCTCCCCCTCAACTAAATGTACAAACACCACTATATGAACAGAATACCTCCCCAGCAACTAAATGTATAAACACCACGATTTGAACAGAATATCTCCCCTCCAACTAAATGTACAAACACCACCATTTGAACAGAATACCTCCCCCTCCAACTAAATGTACAAACACCACGATTTCAACAGAATACCTCCCCTTCAACTAAATGTATAAACACCATGATTTGAACAGAACATCTCCCCTCCAACTAAATGTACAAACACCATGATTTGAACAGAATATCTCTCCCTTAAACTAAATGTACAAACACCACGATTTGAACAGAATACCTCCCCCTCCAACTAAATGTACAAACACCATGATTTCAACAGAATACCTCCCCCTCCAACTAAATATACAAACACAATTTGAATAGAATACCTCCCCCTCAAACTAAATGTACAAACACCACGATTT
This sequence comes from Protopterus annectens, assembly GCF_019279795.1. Classification (NCBI taxonomy): domain Eukaryota; kingdom Metazoa; phylum Chordata; order Ceratodontiformes; family Protopteridae; genus Protopterus; species Protopterus annectens. Next base: position 591,409,704 of record NC_056731.1, on the reverse strand, counting down.
GAACAGAATACCTCACAATGGGAAAACAAGCTGTTATGATGCAGAAAATGGAAAGATGTGCATTTTGTATACATCACACCAATGATTCAAAGGAAAGGTTTAAGAAATGTTGAAATAAATTAAGATAGTGCATCTGACAGCACTCAGAAATTATACTATAGTGCTTATCTCTTTTCTTATACTGTTTAGTCACATATGCATTTATTTGTACATATGACTGCGATTTTTTTTTATTTAGTCTAGCTGACAGCAAAGTATATAAATAGGCGATACTGAATTGGCTTAAAAACAGCCACATCCTTCTAAACACACAGTCAAAACAAAAAAAAAAAACACTAAGGCTGTACTATTTGGGAACACTTATTGCCATCAAACCCTTCCAGAAACTACAACCTAATTCAAATATTTGAGGCTTTAGTTAACAACTGAACCTCCAATATCATCTTAATGAAATAAAATCCACCATAAGCAGACTGTCATGCTTCCAATAACTGAACTTCCAATATCACCTTAATGAAGCAAAACATAAAATTAACAGACTATGTTTTTACATTTTTGAGCCAAAAAATATTGTACTTTATTTCCCCCAAATGAAGATCAGCCAGTGACCAAGGAGTTCTTTTAGTATGACTGGAGTGCGATTAGCCCTTATGAATACAACTTCCAAAAGAAATGTAACCACCATCCAACCAATTAGAAACCAGATATACATTTTCATCACTGTATCACCATAAATAGAATACCATTGTAACACCCTAGCTAAAGTTAAATGAATCCCTGTTGAATAACTCCCAACACTTTTAATTGGCTCCCTAATCATCAAAACTCCTGAAACAAGACTTGTATGCCTTTTCATGCTACAGCCTTAATATTAGAATTAACTCTTACAACCATACATCTGTACCCCAAGACCTACAAACACCTATGATCAACCTCCACAACACTGACCACAGTTCTTCCTATTAGCGACTGTGAAAGCACTCCAACCAAACTGAAGGGTATTAAATCTTCCCCTCAAACACTAAACTTGAAAAAAAATCCTTTATCAAGAAGTCAAATGTATATGTCTCCTAACAACTCAATCACCTGAAATACTCCCCCAACTTTGATATTATTCCCTTCCCCTAAATCAACCATACAAACTTTCTTGCAGAAACCATCTAAAGTCAGTTTCTTCCCTCAGTTGCTTCTCCCTCCTTAATGACCCTATTCCCATCTCAGTCCAAGACTAATTCCATTTTACGCCATTACATCTATGACTCCTTCTTTCACAGTCACTTATTATCCCTTTTCATTTTCATACTAAGCATTTTATTGTCTTCATTTTCTTTAATTATTAGATAGCCATAATAAATGTAATATTATATCTTTAGGAAAGAAAGTGTGACATTAAATATGCATTATATCAGCACTAATGATTTACTACTCCTGTTATTTCTTTGCCTGTATTGCATTTCATATTTCTGCCATCCTCTTGCTTCCAGATCTAATATTTGTCTGAGTCTTTTCCATTTACGTAACCATTTGGTTTTTTGACCAGATGTTTATTTGTCTTTAATCTGTAACACTGAGCATGCATGTAAATTATTCCACATGGATCAGTGCTCTGCAATGGATAACAAAAATTAGATAGCCAGACAGACAGAGAGATGGATAGATTTCAGCAGTGGTCTGGGACAAAACAGAACACATTATAGAATGTGACAGAATAGGAATAAGCATTTAAGATAAATACTGTACAAAATAAGGCACAGTCCTAAATTAGGAGGTATGAGACAATCCCTCTGGAATCTGTACTTAATAATAAGTAATAACATAAACCAGTACACAGTTAAGCTAAGAAATATGAATCAAAATAGACGCAGGCTTAAAAAAGGCAAGCGAAGAGGAAAATAGGAAGGGTGCAAGAATGTGATATACCAGGATCAGACTCTATAAAGTTCAAAAGTGGGATTGCTTTGATGGATTATTACGATCAAAACTGAGAGATCACAAAGAATTAATCTTACTGCCACATTCAAAGATCTTGGAGTTTGTACTTATAATTGTTATTATACAATTACAATAAATAATTAAACAGATCAATAGACTAGTAAGTACTTATGAACCTGAAAGTAGCTGAGGTATGGAGTACATCACCCTTAAAATTAAGGATGCAGAGGATGAAGGGCCTCCTGCAAAAAACTGTACACATTTCAGTAAGTTTAGGACTTCACTATTAATGTTGATTATATCATTTTTGTGATTATACAATTAAGTACTGATCGTTACAGCACTCTAGTAATATAATGCAACAAATAAGAAACATACAAGACTAGCAATTTCAACAACCCAATTCCAATGCATGAGTAACAGATGCTCTATGTATAATGATAGCAGTTACTTCCATGTACGAAAATGCTCAGAGGACAAGTAAACATACCTAGGTAATATCACAAAACCATCTCTACTGGATCTTGAGACAAGATCAGCAGGGTTTGCTCATGGGCTGCCTCATGCCAGGCACTTGCAAAGATGGCCTTCATCACCCCACTGACCATGCATGAGGTTAAAGCACGTAAATAATCCAAGTTCCAACTTAAAAAAAATGCTGTTTATCAGTATTAGACTTCCACATACCAATGGGATAAGAGGAAAACAGCACATCTTCAAGTCTGTACTTCCTCCTGACAGAGTGATATTTTCCTCTCATAGCAGCTTTCCATCACCTAGATAGGTTATATTAAGTATTGAAGGTGAAGGTGGACACACTTTAGAGAGGAGTTTATATACAGAGGGCTAAATTCAGAGCATTCTACCATTCCAGCTGTACTATTTCCATACAGAATTAATAAGAAACCTCACTGCTCTTCAATATTTCACATCATATTTGTGCAGAAGAAAAGATGGTAAGGCACAGCATAGAACATTGTGAGGAATGACAAAACCATTTTTTTCAGATTTCATTAAGCTGTTGCCCCATAATGAGAGCTGATTAGATTATGAGAATTTTGTAAGCTATAGCTAACATGTTGCTGAAATTGTAACTCTGATTTACTGAATTCCTAAGTACTTTGTCATTTCTACCAATCTTAGTCAAATAATGATTTTCTAATTATTTTTATGTTCATAACTTTTGTATTCTAGTAAGGCTGTAAGAGTGGATGACATCTTTCCAGAAATGATGAAAGTACTGGTCACTGTTGGATTGTCAGCTGTGTGGAAGTCTAAGACAATATTTCTGGACTCACAAACTGGAGTAGTGGCCATCATTTTCAAGAAATGCTACAAGAAGATATGCTGTAGTTACATATGGACCATACTCCTCAGCCATCTTGTAAAACATTCATCTAGCAGTCAAGCATTTGATCAAGAAGAAGCAAAGCAGAGTCTAGCTTGGCCATGTAACATCGTATTATCTATTTGGCATTGTACAGTTATTAAAGGGGTAATGGAAGTTTACCTGTACTACATTCATGTGTTTTGTGTAATTGAAGAAGGCACATGACCATAATGCCACGGGATGTCTTTTGGAAGCCTTAAAACAATATGGTGTACCAGGGCAACTGCTGCATGTTTTCAGTCCCAACATTTGGGGAAAAAGAATAAAGGAATCGGGTATTGTTGACCATTAACTCACTTGCTTGTCCGTTAGACTATCTGCTGCTAATACTCTACAGATCAGCTGCTACACATTCACTCTTGTTTTGATATACAAGTATCATGAACTTGAGTCTGTAGCAATATACAAACTACACTTCTGTTCTTTTTGCTGAAATCATATCATTAATGATACACCAGAAGTCAGCTGACAAACGTCTCTGTGCAAATGCTGAGTGTATGAGCCATTTTAGCTGTTGCTTAATTAGTTTTCCCTCAGTAACAATATTCCCTGTATATTTCTACATGTATACCCATTTCTGTGTATGTAGAAACTTAATTTACACTGTGGTCTTTAAGTTAAAGAATCTTGCTTGTCTGACACCATCTCTATCTAAGTTAAAAAGGCTCTCACAAGATGTAGAGACTGATTTTTAAGGTTGAAGTGGATAACAATGTTAAATGCTTTGTGAAGTCAGGGAGTGCAGGAAATCCACCCTCCCATTGCTGAGCCTGGTGATCATAGCTTGTTAGAACACGTGGAGCAGTCTTTATGCCATGCCCTATTTAAAAGGCATACTGACAAGTCTGTCTGAGGCAGTAGTAGTACAGATAACATACAAGATGTATGTGTACGGCTTATGCTAAAACATTAATGAGAAGGCATAGTAGGGCAATTGATTATCAACAGAGTCTCTTCCTGCTAATACATTTCACAGTTAATAATATCAGGGTATCATTAGCTATGTGGGATTTTATCAGATGCAATATCTAACTGCATGGTCTTTCAGATGGAAAAGGACTTCTTAGCTCAATGTGTGCTGGCCTGCAGAGGGTTGGCTTCCAAATCAGCATGTAGAAGTATAGTTACTTTACTTCGGGAAGGGCAGGAAGGAATTGCTTGGAGAACACTGACTCGTGTAAGTGTGGGTCTAGAATATTGAGTCACATGGTTAATAAGTGTACAAAATTGCCTGTTGCTCAGTAAACATGGCAATGTTTTGTCTTTCAACATCCATAAACTGGTCCAACATCAAACCATTTTCTACTAACATTCTCAGTTCTCCTTTAAGGAGGTGTCTTGAGAAAACTACAGTGTTACTACTTACAGAAATAAATAGAAAGCCCCTGTGATCATACGCAATTCAAGGTGGATTCTCCTGATAGTGGAAAACAGTAGCTGAGTGGAAGGCACTGACAGAATCCCAGGTTCCAATAGGTATGTGCCCAGTGGTAGTAGAGAACACTACACAAATCAATACAAGTCAAAAATATAACTGACATTTTTGTATTAAACCCAACACAAACATTACTTGTCAGAAACTGTATAGGATCTAGTGTTCTGAAAAATATGTTCTTTTTTCTTAAGGTTATAGTAAGCTTGGCCCTTATTTTGTGATTTTTTTCGTCCCTACTACCAGTGCTTAACACTGCTATTTTTATGAGAAGGGTCTTTCACAGAACAATGTTAGTGAAGGGTGAGAGCTACACTCGAACCTACTTTCACTGGACTTTTTACGTATTCAAACCAAGCTAACTACCTCACAACAAATGAATCCACTGCAAGCTGTCCCCCTCTCATCCTATGTAACAGCTGCTCTTAAATAAATGATAGTAATTACTACCACTAGGGGCGATATTTATAATTGAATGCATACGGTTATCCATGCTGCTCGTACATTTCTACAGCTAAGGCACAATTCATAGAGGTCATTTACACTAATGTATGATTGCTGCAAATAAGTGTGCACATGCAGTTATGAGATTAATGATGAAGGATATAAAGCGGAGTATGCTAATAAAGTCTTCTTCTACTTGTTTGCAATTCACAGTCATAATTTGACTTGTTTTGCACTGCCCACAAATTCATTATAAAAGGTGCAATCTTGCTTTTTCTATTTTGCAATCCACGATGATACCAAAACCTCTTACAGCCAGCAGTGCTCACTGTCCAAGAAGGCAGAGAGAGCGGCATGAGAATTACTCGTTACAGTTTTGATAATCAAGAAATCCTTGAAAGGTTCTGAGTAGACAGGAATGCTGTAAGGGTCTTAGCAAGTATGTATGTATGACCACCACACTGGGGGGGGGGGGTATGTATGGCCTTCCTATCCCTGTGGATGCTAAGATATACACAACCTTCACTATACTTGCCACGGGGACCTTCCAGAGACAGACTGGAGACACATGCTCACAGGCTTCTGTCTTGGGATACTTCAGCAGTTTCTGGATGTACTCTTGGCATGTACTGGTGTCTCCTCAGGGCCAAGTCTGGGCTATGCATACCTTTTATAGGGTGGTAGATTTGTATGAGGTGACCAGTGTGACAGACTACACCTGTGTTGCAATTAGGTCCCCATGTGGTCCATGGGGGAGTGGTACAGCAACAGGAAGGGCTACCATTGCATCCATTTCTAGGTAGTGCATGATACATGGGGGTTCATCGCTAATGTGTCTGCCCAGCATCCTGGTAGTACACATGATTCACATACCTGACAAACTAGCTCACTCTACCACCTCTTCCTGCATGGTAGGTGCCAGTCGTCATCTTGCTGATAAGTGGAAATATTATAGCTATATATGGTTCTATTTTGAAAGCTCGAAAGGCCAGATTACCAAATGTGATTTTCACAAGATGACATAATCAAAACCTTGATTTCCCGAACATGAAAGCTTTCAGAGTAGATCTAAACACACACACACACACACACACACACACACACACACACACACATGTGTGTGTGTTTGTGTATATGGATCCTTAACAGATGATAGAAACTTCATATGACTAAAACTCATTAAGACTGAAATTTCAAAATACTGAAAAATCATTTGACTGAAACCCATAATACTGAAATCTTACAATGCTAAATTTCAACATACTGAGTTGTAAAGTGGACGATATAAAACCAGAATAGGTGGGGGCTGTGCCCCCCACACCACCCCTAACTATATACTAACTCCAGGATCACACTACAGTGGGGAAAAGGGCATATACTTATCAGTCAAATGAAGTTTCTATCATCTGATTAGGATCCATAAATATATATATATATATATATATATATATATATATATATATATATATATATATATTTATATATACACTGACCAAAGACACAGGTTAGAGAATGCGACTTGGTCAAGCTGTAAATGCCGAAATGGCAAAATATTAAAGTGGCATGTAAGCAAATTCTTTCCATGGGAAAGAATTCACTTGGCTGCTTCAGTAGTTTGCCGTTTTTGGCACTGTAGTGCGGTCTCGGAGTTGGTATATTTAAGTAGGGGGGGGTGTGGGGGGTGAAGCCCCCCACTTAATATTATGTATTAAAGTGTTTTTTTTTTTTTTTGGAACAGTAATTTTTTTCCCAAGGGAAAAAGGGAAGTTTTCGCTTACATGGGGTTGATTAATCACCGTTTGCTAATCTAAGCATTCGATGATCTAATATAGACCCTATATATACATACATATATGTATATATATGTATGTGTGTGTGTGTGTTTGTGTGTGTATATGTGTGTGTGTGTATATGTGTAATGTGTATGTATATATATATATATATATATATATATATATATATATATACATATATATATATATATATATATATATATATATATATATATATATATATATATATATATATATATATATATATATATATATATATATATATATATATATATATATATATATATATATATGGGTCTACTTCAGTAAACCAACCTCTCACTTACCCGACTCTCACTTGGCCGAGAAGAAACGATCGACAACTTCAGAAGACCAACATCCGGATACAGACTTTTCACATGAGGTTGAACTTTGCCCCTTACCCCCGCCCCCCCTTGGTAGTGCAATCTCCGAGTTGGTATATTTAGTTAGGGGTATGTGGGGAGAAGTGATGGGTTTAGTTTTGTTTCATTTCATTTTTATGGTTAAACGGTTACTTACCTTGTGTATATATATATATATATATATATGTATATATATATATATATATATACATACATACATACACACATACATACACACACACATACATATGTACACATACATACACACACACACAAATACATACACACACATACATATGTACACATACATACACACACATACATACACACACACATACATATGTACACATACATATACACACACACATACATATGTACACATACATACACACACAAATACATACACACACATACATATGTACACACACACACACACACACACATACATATGTACACATACATACACATGTACACATACATACATATACACACACACACACACACACACACACACACACACACACACACATATACATATGTTCACATACATACATATACACATACATACACACGCACACACAGTAAAATATATTACTTAATACTGAATTACTTTTTCTTTGTTTTGTCCTTCCTGTTGTGATACTGGACATCCAGTGCAGCCATGGCTCATGACACCAGTGAGAAATCAAAGTACAATTAATGCAGGCAGTGATGTGTGTGGTGCATTGCCTACTGTCACAGTTCATTACACATTCCCGTTTATATTATTTTTAAATGTTTTGTTCAAGAAATTCTGCTTAGGTAGCATACTTAAATATGCATATACAGAATCTCCTGAAGTGATTCATTTTCTAAAAATGTGTTATTTCAGTATTTCACACCTTGAACTTGAATGGAAAATATATGGCATGTTTTTATGTATTATGCAAGATATCAGTTTTAAGTATTGCATATCTGAAATGTATTTTTTGCTCTCTGTTAAGGTACTGCAGATCAAATAATTTCATTTTGTCATACACAATAAGTTTTGTCTTCAGAGACATTATTTGTGCAGTGCTAAGGGTGAACTGGCAACACATGGCAGGCTACAGATGTAATCTTTTTTTTTTTCTCATTTCCTAAGGATTGCATCCCTGAATAGTGTGTAGTACTTGTCTTATGTTCGCAACAACTGTCAGCTGTAATATTGATAATGGCTTGACCACTATTGATGTAAATCAGTGCAATCTGAATGTTATAACACACAGCTTATTTTCCAGATATTTCCTGTAATAGTAAGCAATATCATTATTGAAATGAAATGCATACAGATGCAAAGTGTCTTAATACTGGATTGCATCCTACAATTATATATTCTACCTTTTTTCTTCAGCTTTTATTTTTTGCATTTTTTTAATAACTCATTTCCTTTCAAGTTAAATAATGCTTTCTCTGTCAAAAATTCATATTGTAAGAATGAAATGTGTAGCCTGAATCACACTAGGCCAAGGTCAAATGTGTCATACATAACATCTCTAAAGACATGGTGGTGAAGGCACATGTGATCTTGAGGAGGGGCTGTCATGTGAGCCCGATGATGACTTGCTTTGATATCATGACCTCATTAATGCAGATGATCCTACAGACACTGATCTCACAGTGCTGCCATACTGGGACCTTGAAGGAGAGGTTCTGTAATGTGGAAATGCCTGCATGAAATATGTGGTGTTTGTCCCCCCCACTATTTCCACAATCTTGAAAAGCAGTTGTAGTGCCATGTGGTATGCTCCCTGTCCCCTTCCTTCCTATTTGAGTCCAGTAAGTCCTCTCTAATGTGCAAACGGAGGTGGCTATGGATGCTGGGTGTGCAACCATAGTACAGATCAATGTGATCACAGCATTATCTCTACTCTCTGCCATTTAATTGCAAAAATCCTCATGTACATCCTGGGTGACTAATGAGCAGTCAATGTTTCCTGGCATAGCTTTGGCATATGCCTGCACCTGGCATCCCTTTGTAAAGGTGTCACTATGCACACTGTTACCTCTGAATTTCTGCCATCTTCTGGAAGGTGTTGCTGTGGGTTTGGAGATACTGGTGTAGAGGGGCAGGCAAATGTGTAAATGAGAAATTTGGTACAGGGCACAAATTCACCTTTGGTATATTGGAAAGAATAATCTCTGATCCTAGAGGGGGGGACGTTAAGAATGTATTGGCTTGTAGAGAATTATGGTGGCAGTTGTATACAGACGCCACCACCCCCCCTGGATTAAATGAACATATATCATTCAAACCTTTATTAGACAGACGTACATGATTTAGTTGTGATATCATTATTTAATATGGAGTTTCCACAGTGTTATGGATATACATATATTCATATATTTTTAATATGTAAATTGTTTTTATTTATAGATTAGATTTTTGTACATATTTAACTTCATTGGATTGCAATTAACTTAGCATAGCAGGTATACATACATATTTTTTTATGGGTGTGTTAGAAAGGGAATCATGTTGCTTTAAGAACGACAGAATAGATTTGAAATTATTGGTGCCAAATAAGTTATTTAAACTGGCAGCACTTGAATGTAAACGTTCTGATGAAGCTCATATTTTAATGAGTGAAAGTGCTTAACGTTGGTCACGTTGTGGAATAAATATTATCATTGGTTCATTTTTACACAGTGGCATTTTCATTTGTGATTTGGAACTGTTGGATGCATGTAAGCGTTTTTGAGTGGAAGTTACAGTTTCATCAGTTGGACTGAACGCTATTGCATTACTGTTTCCTATTAAGATTAAAAGCTTTAATGAGATAATTTTTATATTTAATATTTAATATTTTATTAAAAAAAATTTAATAATAATGTATACCCCTGAAATGAATAATGGTTTGTAGTGATAGGTGTGCACTTACTTATATTTATACCTATATTTATATTAATACATATATGTATATCTTTTATATGGAGGTGTATTATTCCAAATCCATAATGAAAAAACATGTTCTTATTGTCATTATATGCTGGTTACCATGTACCATTTTTTATACTATATCTTTTATACTACTAATATTTATGTATATATATATATATATATATATATATATATATATATATATATCTTTTAGTATATATTTTACTATAACTTTAAGGAGGTGTGGCTATGTAATATGTTTTTACTCATGTGAGTATCCTAATTTAGTTTAAATATGGGTGGTTTGAAGTGTGATTTGTCTGATGAAGTTCTGTATTTTTGGGACGAAAGCTCTTACCAACTTTTGATTGTTCTGCTAATAAAAAGTGTTTTTGTGGATTGGATTCATTCCTTATACACATTGAGACATCCTGCAATGTCGACTGGTTTTCATTTTGGTGCTTTTGAAACTACTTAATTCAAATTCTGGATGATTAACACAGTTATTGAAGTATAAATCTGAAATTTCATTTACATCAGCCTCTAAGACTCTGATGTGGTTTATATGCCACAGTAGGCTGGTACTTGAGAACTGTCATGCTTAGGTAAAAATCTACACATAGACCATTGTTGGGGAATTATTAGTCCCAAGAATGATGCCTACATATCCAGTTAGTACAGCACAATTAAAGCTTAGCTAATACTGTGACCCACACCAGCTCTCTTTTGGCCACCACCAAACATGCAAATATGGTAAACAGAAGTTGCTCCTTTTGAATACAAGATGTCTTTCTTTAATCACATTTCAGTTATGTGGAGTATATCAGAAAGGTATGCAAGAAAGGCATGCATCACTGAGGTTGCTTAGTTTCTTAATTTTATTTTAAACACTCCCTAGACCTATGAGATTGTAGTTTTAAAATCTGAGATAAATTATGACCATAGAAATTTAGCATGGGCAAGTAATAAATGTTACAGATAGATACATACCTCACAATAAACCAGAGTCACATGATGGAAAAGTTTATGCATTTTGTTTTAAGGATGGGGTGGTATTAAATCTAAATGCTAGGAGCTACACGATTCCCTCTGCATTCTAACATTGCTAGAAGCTCAACAGAAAGAGTTCCATAACTCTACAATGTAGCAAAATCAACAATACATATTTACAAGTTATGTTGCAGAGACAACAGTTTGGAATTCATAGATGGATAGACTGGGAAACAGACATGTGAAAAGTGCTAGAAATGCAGAGACATCAACTTTGTAAAAAAAGCAATGGCTGGAGCTTACATGACCTGTAAAAGAGAAGGCCCATGCAAATAAGCAACAAGAAATATGCAACTGCTGGAGGCCAGGATCCCACTAATTCAGAGAAGGTAGTCTGTAAACCAGGGCAATATCTACAATGTGCCCATTCACCAATGAGCAGTTCACTTGATTCACGCATATGGCAAACATCTAACCTATAGCAATGGTTCTTGTGAGGGGACTTCTCATAGTGGCACCTGGTTGGTGGGTGCATGCAAGTTCCAGACAAAAATAGGCCATACAGACAGCTGCAATGTATGCTGGGAGCAGGCCACATATAATGCTGTGTGTTGTATACTGCAGGTGATGACAGATATGCCCTTGAACCCTGTATGATGGCCCCAATTCACAACCTGTGGGCAGCGCAGTGGTGCAGCGGTTAACGTTGTTGCCTCACAGCAAGAGGTTCTCTGGTTCGATTCTTGGCTGGGGTGCCTTCTGTGTGGAGTCTGCATGTCCTCCCTGCGTTTGCATGGGTTTCCCCTGGGTACTCCGGTTTCCTCCAACATTTTCAAAGACATGCGTCTGGATAATTTCTCCCCAGGCCCCCTCTGAAAATTGGCTCACTCCAAGTTGGACTTTCCCGGTCAACAAATGTAAAAATAAATAAATAAATAAAACTACAGACCATTGAGAAATTTGTATTCAGATCTCTGAAAAGTAGATTCCACTGTTTAGCCACCTCCATTGAGGCAATGCAGTATAGTCCTGAAATATACAGTAAAATATTTGAAGTGCATGCCATGACAGACAAAATGGTCTTGCATAAACAGCTGAATAAATCTACAGCAAGGCATGCCATTGGACACCCTGCAGCTGTAGCAGGGCATAAAGGTTACACATGGGAAGATAATGCAGCAAAGGAGCCACAGCTGAGACAATGATGGGTGCAGTACACTGCAGCACTAGAAAGCAAGGGCATCTGGTCCACATCTATGCACCTTGACACAGACAACAAATAATATGTTGCAAGGTGTAACACTGAGGTTGTGCAGGACAGTGCATGATCTATTCACATTGTGCATTAGACATCCACCTACCCTACAAGTTAAGCACAGTCATTATTACTTTCATAACTGGGGACACGCAGTAACATTTGACTGCAACACTAAAATGTAGGTTAGGGTCTAAGGAGGTGAAGCTGAAACCATCCCACTTTGGGTGGTTGTTAGTTACAGAGATTACATCCTTCAGTGAAAGTGTTGGGGTGCTGCTACATGACCACTGCCCAAGCCCACTCTGCTAGCTGTCACATACTCCATCAATACATTTTGGGTGCCACAACTTGAATGTTACCAGTAAACCAAAGTCATGTCTACGCTGAATGTGTCCTGTGACATGGACTGGGTGGAACTATGTAACCTTGCCGGAGCATACTGAGGAGGTATCACATTGGTATAGCCTGACAAACATCACCCACAACCAGGGTACCAGGCCATGTCCCAGCATGTGATATTAATGTATTTGTACACTTTGCATTTTCTGATACGAGACACCTTGTGCACGTTCACCATGTGTCCAGACCATCCCATAGCTACAGTCATCAAAGTGGAGGCCAGGCTGGATAGTAGCCATAATATCTCACATGAATGCATCTATGGATGCAACATTTCTAACCAGTGACCCCAGCTACACTATTATGTCATTGCCCCAATACTTAAGGCCACTGTGCAGTTGCTGCATGTCCTTATGCATGCCAAGAAGCACATCGATTAGCTCCACAGTAGTTTGAATAGCAACTGTTTGGCCTTCCTCATTGACCTGCGCATTTCATTGACTTTGAGTGCTGCATACATTTCAGGGACAGTATGGAAGACATGGTGGTATCAGACTCCTCTATTTCTCTCTCCATGGTGAGTATGCCCATGACAGAGTCAGATGTAGCCTTCGTTTATGAGTGGTATCACAGTCTCTGATGAAGCTGTGGACTCACAGCTTTGTACACAGGGGCCACTGTAACCATGGACGTGACTGGTATTCTTCCAGGAATGATGCAGAAAATAGCACTGAAGCATGGACTATTCTGCCTGCTAGTTGCCATCATTGTCAGTCTTAGTAGCCATGCTGATATTAGCTCTCGGTTACCTCACTGTGATGGATCTATTACCAGTGCAACCCAAAAATGCATTAAAATATGACATACCTGTAAATCCAAAGATATATAATTTGAATATGATTTTTGGTGTACATAGTGGGACACTTAGTGAACAGAGGTATGAAATACCATGGAACAGATACTTCAATGGGCAAGACATTATAGCTGCAGTCCAGAGATGTCTATGCTGCTGTCCAGAGATGTCTATGGGACAGGTGTGCAGAAAGCTGTCATTCTCTTCACTTCATTCACAGTCATCATATACCATACCATTATGGTCAATGCTAGGTCAGTGCTTTTCCTACTGATACAAGATATAGTAGGTGCCAGGTCTGCACCAAAATGCAAGCCACCTCCTGGTATAAGGAGCTGATATTCCTGCTCAGTGAGTGACACCAGAAACACCCCCAGCTCCATCAGTGAGCATCCCCCTCTAGAAGCCCTGACAATGCAATATCTCAAGACTTCTGCATGGAAAATGACATCTGTGACCCCCCCCCACACTTCACACATGCTACAAAGACCTAATAAGACATCAAATGACATACACATTGCACACCCTGGCCTGCCAGACCTGGTCTGCACCATCAGCTATGTCTAAGGTGTGCAGTAACACATCCTTCTCCTGCCTTGTGTAACTTCTCAAGGCATTGCCTCCCCTAAGCATATGGACCCAATATGGGATTCAATTGGTGTATGTGTTAGGCTACCAAATGCATGTGTTACAGACCACAGCATTCCTCGCCCATATCTATATGGATATAATCTGCTGTTACCAATTCCCAAGGCCTCTGCCACCTGCAATACATGGTAATGTAACCAGACACATATGTAGAGTCAAGGAAATCTCTCAGCTGTAAGCAACAAAGTCCTGTGGAGTTTCCCCATGAACATGGTACCCCCACAAATGTACACAAGAGCACCATGCATCTGTGTGGTGGTCCTGCATGTGCCATGTTAGGGCTTCTAGGTATGAATATACCTACAGTCCTTGACATGTCTGAACCGTGGAGACCTGTCTATGCCATATCTGAAGTGAAGTACCCACATGTGGCACAAGCTTACCCAAGTCTCCATTACACAAACAGCAAAGCACTGAGAGTCCATCTCCGCAACAGGAACCAAGGACATTGCAGGGTCACAGCTCGTAAATTACTAGCCTAATTCTCTTTCATTCTTTATTTAAAGCTCCACATCCATATCATTTTACAATTATTGCAATAAAATCCTTTCAAATGCTTGAATGCATAAGATGGCACTGGTACTATTTGCTGTGTTAACACAAAGCACTTAGGTGCACTGGGTATGCAAATCAGGCCAAGTAGTGCCAATGTCCTTGAATCACTTCCTTTGTTCACTGGTCCTTGAGTGGGTCACTTGAATGACCATGGCTGCTTTATCCCCAAAGGAAGTTATAGTTTCAGCATGGTGTGCCATGGAGTGCTCCATGTCATCCTCAGGAGGGCAGTGAAGGTTCCCCTGTCAATGGTGGATGGTGATTTATGTGGTAGCATGGCAACAGGTGTGCAGAGTCTGGTGAATGTTGGTGTGTGCAGACAGCTGGATACCTACATGGGAAACATGGATCACCTTCTGAAAAACATGGGAACCCAAGAAACTGTTGGGCACCAGCCATTCATGCTTCCAAGGAAGCAAATGGCCCAAGACATTGACAATACAATTGCCTTATGGCTAGGTAAGTTGTCTTCTGGGTTAGTTGGCAGTCAACCATTCCAGCAGCTTCCTCTAGCTCCTTTCTGGTGCTACCCTTCCATGTTTGTCTTTTCTTACACCTTTTTCAGTCCTCCTCATCACCAGTCATCTACCTGCTGTATACATGTCTAACCACTGTGCTCTGTATTTTTTATATGTATTCCAACACTGTCTGTTCGGGTCTCTATGTGTTACATATTTATCTGGCCCACCCAAAGTCAGTTCTTGGTATCTTCCCCATCTTCCCCTCTCTTTTTATAAAAAGCTCTGTTCCCACAACATTAAACACTCTTTCTTCCAACCATCTATTCTATATGGACTTCCATTGTATTTTTCCTTTCCTGCTGTATTCTGTTTCCTACTTTTGGATCCACTCCTTTTTCTGCCCATATTATGGTGAACAGGGTAGTCACTGTTGTGTGCATATTCAAACTGGTGTTACTCCTAGTGAATGCTTATCAACCTGTCACTTTGTAGTGACAGCTATAACTATGTGCCATGTCACTGCATGTAACCACTTGTACCGGGGAGAAAAGCTCACAGTTTTACAATTTTAGTGTTAACAGTGTTAGCGGTCATACAATGAAATGTATTTTATCAGAAAAATAATAATGGAGAAACAAAACATAATAAGCATACATAAGAGAAATGATTCGATACAAGCTTTTCAATAAACTGTGAAAAGGGTTCATAGTGCACGTAGTTATTTCATGAGATCTGTGACATTAGACATGGAGAAGAAGAGTGATACTGTGAAGAGGTTTAGGTGCGAAGTTTTGGTGATTACATATGAATTAATGGGCTAGATCAGGGAGGATGAGTGCAGAGGCAGGACCAGTGAGTTTGGAGGTACTCTCTAGTGTAGTTTTGAATTAATTTGGATGTTTGAGGGACCTGATTTCTAGTGGTAATTTGTTCCAGGATATGGAAGGATTTAGCTGTAGAGATTGCAGCCGATTTGAGCCTTGGGTTTTTATATTTGTAGTAGGTTAAGGTGAAAGCTAAGTAGGGACCTAGTGGGGGAATATTGAGAGATGAGGGGAGATAGGCTAGGGCAGAAGGATTTCAGGTATAGTATAGAGTGAATTATTTGTAGTTGAGAGAGTAGAAGCTGGTGAGGTAATTCCAGCCAGTTACGTATCTTGGTGAAAGACAATGGTGCAATTTATAAGTTTGGTGAGCAGCAAATCTGGCAACCTTGTTGTAGGTAGACTGGAGTTAAGATTGGTAAGAATTTAGCAACTATATAGAAGGCTAGGTAGGAGGTATGCATGAGAGGGGGTTATTTTTGCTTTGTTAGTTAGAAAATGTGTGTTTTGATAAAGGTGGCCAAGTTTTTGGTTTGACTTTTTGATGCAGCTGTTTACATGTAGATCAATCTTAAGTTGGTCATCTATCGCTACTCCTAGTAGTTTTGTACCAGGGTCAACATTAATGGGGGTGTTATTGAGGGACAGTACAGAAAATGTAGATTTTAAGGTGGGTGAAATTCTTTGTGAGAAAAAGTAAGAGTTTTGTCTTTTTACGATTAAGAATTAGCTGACTGTCACAGAGCCAGGATTCAACTGAGTTAAAAGATGCTGAGAAGGTCAGAGGGAGTATCTGCGATGGTGATGACGGTGGCTTCATCTGCATATTATACAAGGGATGACTGTGGACAGGAGGTGTAGAGTAGATTAGTGAATGTATTTAATAGTAATGGGCCAAGGATAGATCCTTGGGGGACTCCCATTTTGACAGGAAGAGGAGGAGAGCAAGCTGAGAGCAATTTCGCTGATTGTAGATAGTCAGTGAGATAGCTGGAAAACCAGATATCATACCATGACCCCCCCAAAACGTGCACGCTGATTGGCCAACGTGCACATTGTAAATCGAGTTATACTAATGGAAAAAGGTCCGGTCGCCTGGACTTTTTTCCATTAGCATAACTCTACTTTTAAAACACTGTCTCGCTATGTTAAATGGGTTTAACATAGCGAGACAGCTTTAAAATAAGCAACGGAGATCTCCGTTGCTTATTTTAAAGCTGTCTTGCTATGCTAAACCCATTTAACATAGCGAGACAGGTTTTAAAAAAAAAGCAACGGAGAAAGCAAGATCTCCGTTGCTTTTTTTTACTGTTTCGCTATGTTAAACCCATTTAACATAGCGAAACAGTAAAAAAAGCAACAGAGATCTTGCTTTCTCCGTTGCTTTTGCCCACAGCTCTGATGTACTGCACAGGCGCGCAGTACATCAGAACTGCCGCGGATGCCAGACATCTGCGGAAGGGCAGTAAACAGGCATTATACTATGCCATTATTTAAGAAAAGTAATAGTTTCTTTTCTTAAATAATGTCATGGTATAATAGCAATAACCCACTTCTGGGTGTGGGTAATGCTGTATTTACCCACGGTTGGCTTTGTTTGGTCCCTCGGGTGCAAACCATGCCAACTGTGGGTAAATCCAGCATTACCCACACCCAGGCGTGGGTTATTGCTATATTAGTACAGGCAGAGAAGTTTAGGTTAGCCAGTTTGTTCAGCAGAAGAGAGTGAGAAACCGTATCAAAGGATTTTGAAAGGTTGAGGAATAGGCAGGAGACCAACTTATTATTTTCTCTGACTACAGAAATAGTATTAATGAAGGATATATGGCCAGTTGAACTGCTATGTTTAGGGTGAAAGCCATGCTGTGTAGGAGTGAGCAAGTTTTCCTGTAGAAGGTATTTCATGATTTGTTGTGTATGCATTTTCCCAGTATTTTTGAGTGGTGAGAGGATCACACTGGGTCTGAAGTTTGTAATGTCAGTAGAGTTACCTCCTTTGTGACTGGATATGGTGTAGAATTCTTTCCAGATAGATGGGACCTTAGATTCTGAGATGGAGTGATTTATTAGGATTGATACAGGGAAGGCAAGGGATTCAGCAGCAATTTGTAGGAAACGGGGAGGCAGGTTGTCAGCAGAAGCAGAGCTGGGTTTAAGTTTAGAGAGAAAGGATTTTATATAGTTAGTGGGTACACTTGTAAGAGAGAAAGTGGTAGAGGAGATGAGAGGCGGAGAGGATTTGGAAACGTTAGTTGAGTTGATAGTAGAGGGGAAAGAATTTATCAGCTTAAATATGGATTCAATAAAATAGGAATTGAATGAGATAGCTGTTTCTTCTGGTGGGTTGTTTGGGCAGGGGTTGGGAGAAGGGTTACCAGGGTGCAGGATTTGGTTTATAGAGTTCCAAAATTTCTTGGGATCTATTTTTTGGGCAGTTGGGGGGTGAAAGTAGAAGTTCTGTTTGTCTTTGTGGATGTGTTTTTGCCTGATTTCTTAGTTCTTTATATTTTTGCAAATGGGAAGGGAGCTTAGTTTTTACCCACCTTTTCCATTCCCTGTCTCTAGTTTTCATTAGGGTGAGGGTGGCCTTGATATGCCAAGGGGATATATTAGATTTCCTACGAACAGTGCGTGGTAGAGCAAGAGAGTTAATGTTAAGGAAAGTAGAGTTGAAAGAGTGGACAGCTTTATCAAGGGGGAGATATGTTAGATGTGTCCAGTTTATCCTGGAGAGGAGGGCATTAAAAGTCTCAGGACAGAAGGTGGATAGTTTGCAACAGGTTATGTATCTGCAAGGCCTAGTGAAATGAAGTGTGTATCTAAGAACTTTTACAGGGGAGTGATCACTTAAGGAGTTGGATAGGGTCTCAGGGTTATGGTATTTGTGGGAATCTGTGACTAAAATCCAATTGATAAGAGAGCTGGGGGGTATGTGATCTCTTTGTATGGGTGGAGGTTGAGAAGTTGTACAAAGCCATGTAAAGTTGATGCATGAAGTAGTGCTTGAGAAATGAAGAGTTAGCCAGTTAATATTTACATCACCAAGAAGAATAGTTTCATTGTGGATGTTTTGAGAAAGGTAAGACAGAATGTTTTCTAGAAGAGTAATGTTATCTCCAGGGGGAATGTAGATAACATTTACACCACTATCATAGTGGTAGCTAAGTTTAAAGTTAGCTATCAGGAGTTCAGCAGGTGAGGAGGAGGGAGAGAGTTGGTTTAGACGTGAAGGAGTAAGATTGTTTGAATATACAATGGCCACTCCACCCCCTTTTTTCTTTTGTCTGTCTAGTCTAAGAATATTATATCCGGGGGGGGGGGGTATGATATCACTGTCACAGTTTTGTGGCTTCAGCCAGGTTTCAGTCAGGCAACTATATCAGGGGTGTGATTAGCCATCCAGGCATGGAATTCACTAATTTTGTTGAGGATGCTTCTAAGATTCATGGAGTAAAAAGATCCTTGTTTTTTTGGAGGAGCAGTGTAGGGTTGGTTAGGGGAGTTAGCTTTATTGACTGGGGGGTGGGGAGTAGGGTTTGGGCCAGGGTTTGGTTGAATGTCTTGGAAAACATCAGTAGCATAACCACGAAAAGAAAAAAAAAACAGTAAGATGAAATTTATGAATATAAATTATAATAAAAATCAATATTTTAAAACAGTTGGGTTATTGTATTGTTATGTTTATATAAATGTATTTGTATGCACACACAAATTATTTGTTTATGTTTAAAGTATATGGTTACATCATATGTGCTTATTTTTTGTTAATTGATGTATACACAATGTTTATGATATTGAAGAAATGTTTTTTTCCCTTGAGTTGTGTAGATTTGCACTATGTGGTTGCACTTTAAGGAAATCAGTCAGCAATGATTATAAATTATTTAATTGATTAATTCTAGATAATTGTTTGTAATGTTTGGCATATAAGGAGGTGATTTTTTGGAAGTAAATTGTTCCACTGAAGGTGAATGGCCGAGGTACCAGAACGTGTAATAAAAGGCTAAAAGCATCTTTGTGCATTGTTCCTTTCGTGGTTATGCTACTGATGTTTTCCGAGATGTGAAGTTTTTGGTGGTTTCAAGTTGTTTGTATTTGGGTGAATGTCACCTGATAGTAGTAGAGACTTAGGGAGGAAACGTTGTTTGTATAGTAGCTGCTTTATTTTATTTTCTAAAGAGGTGGTAGGGGAAGGGGATATTTTGATTCTGGGGAGGATAGTATTTAGTGGAAAGATAGATGAGCAGATAGGGAAACATTGCAGAAGATGTGTGAAGACATTGGTATTAGTATTTGCAGGATGAAAGTAAGTTGTAGAGTTATATGAGGTAAGAGTGTAGAGGAGAAGGGGAGGCAATATAATAACGCCTTGGATTGAAAAACACATCAGTAAGCAGGGTCAATAGTTAAGAGGGAGGTAAAAGTTGGGCATAGAAGAAAAGCTGTAGGAAAGTTAGGGATAGGTAACCAGTAGGGGGAGTCAGTACACAGAAAGGATAAAGGAGTGGTTGATGTCAAAGGTTTTCAGTAGGAGAGGAGGGAGGTATGCAGGAGTGGGGTGTGGCAAAAAAAAAAAGAGGAAGGGGTAGGAAGTAAAGGAAGGGATTGTGCAATGGAGAGGAGTGTAAAGAAAATGATATGGGTATTGGACACTACCTCAATATTTGTGATATTTGCAGAGGTGATTTGAAAGTTAGTTTTGCATGTGGTAGGAGACTAAGGAGTGAAAAGGAGTTTTGTCTTTTCTGGGTCAGATTTTGTTAGCCAGTTTTCTATGGAGAAGAATAAGTCTAGTATGAGCTGTTGGAAAAGAATGGGATTTTATGCAGAGTAGATAAGAGTTGCATCGTCAGTGGCTTGGATTACCTTGGCTCGTTTTGAAGCAGTGTATAAATATATTAAATAGTAGTGGTTCTCCTATGGAGCCTTGGGGAGCACTGACAAAGACTGGTAAAAAAATTGGAGATGCTAGATGGCCATTTATTTGGGATCTCCAAAATATCAGCATACACCAACATAAAAAAAGGCAAAAAATACACCCAAGAGGCAGCAACTGGGAACAAAGTCCGATTTAATGGTGCTTCTAAAACCTCGGCATACAGCCTTCAAGGAATAATACAAGCCACCAACTTTCCCCATTTTATTATAAAGCTGCTCCAATTAGATATGCCCTTTCAATTATTCAATTAACATTCCTTAAATAAACATACCCCCATAAAAACGTTAACCAAATAGTAATAAACCATGTTACATATATAAATGTGTTTTTTCCTATAAATATAAATAACATTAAACATTTAAACTGACTTTAAAACCTAAAAGGTATGAATTTAGAAGTATTATAATTCAAAATAAATCTACTTTCCATCCTTAAAAGACTGGCTAAGAAATTACCACCTCTAGCAAGTAATGGTGTGGTCAAAACACTGAAGAAAAGACTGGCATCGGATCTGCCATGTGCATTAATAAAATGTTCTGCAACTGGACTGTCTAAATTCCTATTTCTAATGTGGCCCAAATCTTCAAGGATCCCCACCTTGACCATACGTTTAGTTTGTCCTATGTACCATCCCACAGGGGTACATCCACACCCTATAATGTAAAGCACCCCACACGAAGTGCATGAAAACCTCCCCAGGAACAAAACATTTTTTCATTAATTTTTCCTTCCTGAAATATTCTTAATCATAAAAAAAACCTTACACCTACCACAAGGGAAGGACCCCACACCTGCCCTATTAGTCAAAACCTTTTTAAATGTTAACAATTCTCTCAATTTCAAATATCTTCCAAAAGAAAATATAACTTTTGTTGGAAATAAATGTTTCAGCCGTTCATTATCACAAACAACTGGCCAAAAATCCTTCCCCAGCCTCCTCAAAATATGAAAGAAAGGGGGAAATTTTGTTACAAAAAATAACTCCTTTCCCTCTTTTTCTAAATTCTGATCAAAGTGGCGTCTTTTAGAAAAAAACATACCCTTTACTACTACCCCCATGTCCAACACACTATCCTCTGCTCTTTTTAGACTATCCCAAGAACAGCCTCTTCGCAACAATTTCTGCTCCACCTTCTTAAATTCCCCTACTACTAACCCACTGTCAGAAGTATTATTACAAATTCTCTTAAATTTACCCACAGGTAGTGCTTCAATCAAAGAGATGGATGCATGCTATTAGCCTGTAAAAAGTTGTTAACAGCAGTGGGTTTCATGTGGGGTCTATACTCCACAGTCAGGTTTTCCCCAACATAGAATTCCACATCCAAAAACTGAAAGCTACTTGTATTAACAGTGAAGGTGAACTGCAACCCCAGTTCATTATGGTTCAATTGTTCCACAAATCCCGTAGAATCTACCAAATCACCCTTACACACAAAAATCAAATCATCAATATAATGTTGGAACATAACATTTTTGACAAAACATTCAGTGGAATAAATAAATCTATTCTCAAAGAAGGGCATAAAAATAATAGCATAACTAGGGGCAAATGAAGCCCCCAACGCTGTGCCTTCCTTTTGCAAATAACCACCACCTTTAAACCGAAAATTATTATGTGTGAAACAAAACTAACAATTCCACTGTATAAGCGGCACGTGGCCCCTCCTCATCATCCATTTAACCACTTACAACCCCCATCTTCTTTTTATATTAGTGTACAGAGCTTTAATGTCAATTGTTGCCCAATAAAATTCTTCACACCATTATATTTTTTTCATCTCCTGACAAGTATCAGCTGTACACTTAATATGGGAGGAAATTCTAGATACAAAAAAAACTTTCAAATGGAAATCGAACAAACCACCTACATTTTGCAAAAAAGAACCCACACCTGCCATGATGGGTCTTTCCTGGGGGGCTTATCATACTTTTATGCACTTTGGGGATGGCATAAAAAACAGGCTCCTTAGGAAACTTAATATAAAGTTTATTCACATCCCTATCCGAGAAATAAATAAATAAATAAATTTCACCTTTTCAAGAGCCTCCCTTAACTGAACATTATATTGTTTTATGGGACTACCCAATAACTTCTCATCCTCGGATCCAGTTAACAAATCAAACACCATCTTATTATATCTTTCTTTAGAAAAAATAACCCAATTACCTCCCTTGTTTGCCTGACAAAAACAACATCAGATTCATGATTTCTAAAATGATTTAGCGTTTACCATTCCACCTTACACAGGTTGTAAACTTTCTTTGATTTAATAAACTTTATATTCAAATTCTGCTCTTTTGCATAAACCCTTTCAAAACTTTGTACAGTACTTGAACATTTGGGAGGAATAAAGCTACCTGAATCTTAAAAATAAGGAATAGTCAATTTCCCATAACCAGTAAGTAAGGCAATGTTTCCCTCACCATCATCAGACAAGAAATCAACAAACTCATTTTCATATACTGACATATCAAGTAAAGAATCTTCAACATTTACAGCTCCATTAAACAATTGCTTACTTTCAAAATATACTCATAAATACAGTTTCCTACAAAATTGTTTAATGTCCAAAATAATATCCGCTAGAGATGGAAAACAAGTAGGAACAAACTTACTTCCTTTTGAATAGTAAGCTTTCAAGATCCTTAGTCACAACCATGTTCGATAAAATTAGTCTGTAACTGCTCAGATGAATGAACACCATAAGTCATTCCCACATCAGTCATAATGTTAGATGAATAATTTGTCCATGCCTGAGCCTGAAAGTACTTACTGAACAATGGCCATGACAAACTGATGGCCGAACCATCTCTTTTATACTGCAAAAATGACACCTCCTCATCTTTTCTTTCCTACTTGTTTTTTTCCGGCTCTGGCTCTTGTCCGACTACTGGAAATCCTGTTGTAATTCCTGCCCTGACTCATTTAGCTGTTGAATATCCTCAAGCAAAACATTTTTCTTGCCCAGCAGCATTTCAGACCCAGAGGAACTGGGTGAGTCCCATGATGTGAACGATCCCTCACCAACGACTTTGGTGACCATCTGTCCCTCCTGGGCTTTCATTCCCATAGAAACACAAGATCTTTATTGAAATCCAAAACATCACGGTTAAGCTTTTTTCTTCCATTCTACCACTTCTTTTTTCTACATTGCATAAGTGGACCTTAATTCCCTTCATTGAATCAATAAAGGGCTGTTCAGTCATTTCCTTCGCCAATGTATTTTGCAATTGCACAATATTACACCGGACCTTTTTATACAGCCTCTTGTTTCTTTTAACAAAAATCTTAAGCAAGTTTAGCATACATTGAGTGGAAATCTGCTTCCACTTATCCAATAAATCAGCTTCATCTTTCGTAAAGTCAAAAGCAGGTAACCTATCAACACGGAGCCCCCTGGGTAAAATATTTAAGCTCAAATACTTCTCCAATAACATGGTGTCATAAAAAAAGAGTCAGTTCTTTCACCATAAATCGTTCTAACTGTTCAGACTTACTGTGGAGAACCCCAAATCAAAACCAGACCAGTGGGTCCATGACTGCCAGTTTATCTTCCCTCTTCTTAAGCCAGTCATGAAAAAATGTCTTATTGACTGCAGGATCCATACTGGACTCTGTATGAAATATACCAGGAACAGCAGAAGTTCCCTCCAAGGACTTAATATCCAACTCCAAAATATCAGCATACACCAACAGAAAAAAATGGCAAAACATACACCCAAGAGGCAGCAACTGGGAGCAAAGTCCGATTTAATGATGCTTCTGATACCTCGGCATACAGCCTTCAAGGAATAATACAAGCCATCAGCCTTCGCCATTTTATTACAAAGCTGCTCCAAATTAGATATACCCTTTCAATTATTCAATTAACATTCCTTAAATACACATACCCTACCCCCATAAAAACCTTAACCAAATAGTAATAAACCATGATACATATATAAATGTGTTTTTTTCCTACAAGTATAAATATCATTAAACATTTCAATTGACTTCTAAATTCATACCTTTAGGTTTCAAAGTATTATAATTCAAAATAAATCTACTTTCCATCCTTAAAAGACTGGCTAAGAAATCACCACCTCTAGCAAGAAATGGTGTGGCCAAAACACTGAAGAAATGACTAGCATCAGATCCTCCATGTGCATTAATAAAATGTTCTGCAACTGGACTATCTAAATTCCTGTTTCTAATGTGGCCCAAATGTTCAAGGATCTTCACCTTGACCATACGTTTAGTTTGTCTTATGTACCATCTCAAAGGAGTGCATCCACACCTATAATGTAAACCACCCATACAAATTGCATGAAAACCTCCCAAGGAACGAAAAAATTATTTATTCATTTTTTTCAATTTATAATTGAAAATGTGCATCTAATTAGGGCAGCTTTGTAATAAATGGGGAAGGTTGGGGGCTTGTATTATTCCCTGAAGGCTGTATGCCAAGGTACCAGAAGCCCCATTAAATTGGACTTTGCTCCCAGTTGCTGCCTCTTGGGTGTATTTTATGCCAGCTTGGGATCTGTCAGACAGGTAGCTGAAGAAGCAGGAGAGACTGGAGTAGGAATGATCAAGAGAGACTAGCTGATGGAGCAGTTTGCTATGTTAAATATTATCAATGGCTTTACTTAGGTCCAAGAAGAGGGCAGACACAATACTACCTGTATTGCTGCTCTTATTATCACTGTTAGTGCAGTAATGGTACTATTGTTTGCTCTACAGCCATGCTTAGTGGAGGAATGAGGTTATAGCTAAGAACGTGGTTGAAGAGTTGAGAATGGATGCATTTTTCTAAGATTTTGGTAAAGGGGAAAGTATTGCTGTGTGTCTACAGTTGGAAAGTTCATTTGTGTTTCTCTGTGCTGTGGCAGGATATGATTTCTTGTAAATGATTTACTTATTTGCTGCCATTCCTTTTTCTGTTTTGTAGATGCAATCTTTGTGAAATGCATTAATGGCAGTATTTTTTATTATTATTATTATTAATGTTTAAATATACAAATGCAACAACAGATTTAAAATGTATTATAAATACTGAATTGTATGTAAGCATGTTGCACAGCTCACAGTTGTGTTATTGCAGTGTAATAGACTAGGAATTGTATGTGAATGTTACATGACTGTTCAAAAAAAAAAGGGATAATTATATTTGCTTCACTTTTGTTGTTCTAACGTAGTATCAGAAAACTACATTAGTTCTTAATTAATAATTCTGAGTTTAAATTAAAGAGTGTGGAAAATGTGCATGCTTACTAAATGTAGAATGTTTATTATTTAGTTTTATTTATCATGTCTTGTTATGTAGAAAATCTGCATGACTACTGATCATAGCTGGTTTATTAGACATCAAGAACATCTACATTTTCATGAGAATAGTGCTATTCCTGGAGATGAATAGATGAAAGTTAAAGTAGCATTAAAGGTTAAAGAACAGAAAACACAGATTCAGAAATATCTAACTCTTCGGGGACAGAAAATGCTGTATTATAAATATTTATCTTTCCACTAAGACATCCTGAAGGGCCAGTCACATAGGCCAGAATCCAAAACAAATTATGCTCTACAACCCTTCCAAAAATGTTGCATTTCGATAAGGTTTCTGTGTAAAGTATACAAATATAACAGTTTTACACAGTTCATGACATACTGTAAGGACATACTGACAGCCAGCACTTATGGCCATACCTAAAAACACACACATATATGTAAACAAAGATTTAGAATATGTTCAGGTATAGTACAAGACTGTACAATATATCATCAGCCTGAGGCAGTGATGTATCTACTTTCCTTCAGTTATTCCTTGTACAGTATCAGTTTTATTGTTCTCAGGGTCACATTACAGACTACAAGACACACATCCAATGGTTTCCAATCCTAAGTCAGCAGTATCCCAGAGGAGTCTTATTTATTATGTAAAGGTCTGTAGTATTGTTCCTTTTTTTTTTTTACTCCAGTGAAGCATGCCTAAGAAATAGAAGTGCTTGATATAAAACAACCTGTGATGGCTGCATGGATGACAGTCATATAGCAGTCATGCTTTCACCCCATAATGGATGTAAAGACATTTGTGGTGTTGGCTTAGATGACTGGTAGGCACAGAGAAGAAAATAAATAAAATATGGTTGTATTTGTATGGTATAACACTTATTTACAACTGTGTGTTTCTTTCCACACTTTATAAGTATGCACAGAGACAGCAGTTTTGAGTAAGGTGCCCCCAATCTGCACTGGTCCTCAGCTATCACTTTTCAGCCTATTTAATCAATCTTTTGAAGTTTTTCCTTCAAACTCCCATCTCCCTTTGTTACCCCTACTTTCTGTCATCAGTAAAGGGGTTTATAGATTTTGTCTGTAATGAACACATGGATGAGCACTGGACCCAGGACTACCCCTGCAGCACCCCACTAATTCCCTTATGCCTACCAGTTTCCCTTCCACTGCAATCCTTTCTGTCCTCTCCAATTTTCCATGCAGCCTTCTGGGGAGAGAATATCAAAATCTTGCTGAAGTTTAGGTTAAGTGCATCCTTATCATGTTCTTTAACCCAGTCATAAAAAAAGGATCAGTTGTGTTTTACAGCTCCTTCTGGTCAGGAGCCCATATTGGTTTTTGTCCTGCAGATTGCTGTTATCCAGTAAGACAGATTTGCTTGCCCCTCGGGGTTCTTTCCCTGGCATTTCCTGCCACTACTGTTCATCTAATAGGCCCAACGCTTCCCTGGAATGTCCCTAATGGTACCATAAGTTACTCCCTTTCAGTCTGCAGCCATTTTTGCAGTGATCAGTTATCTGTCTTTTTTAATAGAATTTATCTGAAATTTATGCAAAAAGAAACATATACAATTAGACTGGGTAAAATTACACCAAGTAGTACCATCTCCTTTTGATTTTGCCATGGATTCAGAAGCAAACTATGGGTGTCTTCTCATCCACCATCCACCAATTAGTCTGTGTTTATTACTTGTCTCTAGTACTTGCATCTCCCAGAGCCCTTAAACTAATGAACCTTAAAACATCTGATGATGAGCTGGAAACTATTGTCATAGAATTCTTGTGTATTAAGAGGGGATGTGGACTTCCTCTGGTAGATAGCCTCACTACCCACATACTCTGGAATTGCTCTTCAAACTGAGAGTTGCATCCAGTGACTTGGTTGTGGAACCTGCTATATGGCCTTACTATTTCATTATCTGAACAAAACTCCATATTTCATTATCTGGTTCATGGTTTTCCCAAGCCAGTGCTGAACCCCAAGTTCTGGATCTTTGTGCAGTACAGGATATTTGGTCCAGTTATCCCAAACATTCCAATCCCAGTTTTGCGCGATCAGCTGTACAACTGTAGTCCTACTAGAAGTAATGATTTGGTGTGGGTCTATAGCCAGGTCCTTACTTATTCATTTGACATATTTGCCGTTATGCTTTATTCAGCTCTAAGTAAACTGAGGTTTGAGTCTGAGCTCTGCAAACAGGGCACTTGTTGGAGACTTGCTAGAAAATGGTGTTATACTGACCCACTGAATATTAAGCTTGCCCTGGATGGCCACATTTCATTTTATCAGGCTGAGGTCTCAGTCACAGGAAATGAACTTGTGGCACTTATCTGGGATGTGGGGAGGCAGTGCAGACCAGTCCAGCCTGTTTCTCCACCCAAAAGGCATGCATCTGGTGAAGAATGTGAACTAGTTACTTTGTAATTGCTCTAATAAGATCATGTGCTCCTCAGGATTCAGACTGTGGTCCTATGGAGCTCACTCTATGTTGGACTGGAGTTAGTTTTCCTAAGTTGTGTTAATTTTAAATTAATCAGTTCCAGCATATACATCATCACTGTAGGACTTCATAATTGTTCCATCAGCTTTGTTCTCGTTTACTTGGAAGTACTAGGTCATATCATATACAAAATAATCCTTGCATCTCCCCAAGATGAGAAGGCATTTATTACTCCTATCCCGATAAAGGCCAGTTTAGGTCCTAAACAACTGGATATTTACTGACCTATCTCAAACCTTCCCTTTCCTGGTAATGCCTTTGAGAAGTCACTGTGCTTACTGTTGGAATCTTTTTCAAAAAATAACATAAATGATCCATTCTAGTCCAGTGTTCAATTAATACATAGCACCAAAACAAACTTTACTAGGGATTTAAGAATTTTCTCATGGTAACAGACAAGTATATTACTCTTTTCTGATCCATCTTGAACTTTTTTTGCATCTGATATGGTGAGCCACTCAGTTCTTCTGGATGCACTGGAACAGTTCTGTTGTATCACAATTGTTGTCTTAGACTGGACCATGTATCTTTGCA
The DNA here is from genome assembly GCF_019279795.1 of Protopterus annectens. NCBI lineage: Eukaryota > Metazoa > Chordata > Ceratodontiformes > Protopteridae > Protopterus > Protopterus annectens. The sequence continues at coordinate 591,380,252 of NC_056731.1, read as the reverse complement.
GAAGAATCTAGATAGTAATCTCTAAACTAGCTTGCTTCTACTAGGAGATGTCATCCAAAGGAGAGGTCTACAATATAACTGCTAAGTTAAGCTAATGACATACAGCTTTAAATATCCTTCCCTCAGGAGTCTGTGTCTGTTATTAACCAGATAGTTAATGACTTGGAATGCATTCATTCTAGGATACTTGGCAACCAGAATCAACTAAAGCTCAACCTTTAAGACAGTTACATGGTCATTCATGTCAAACTTAAGAAATCCTCCTTGCCACATTGGTCTGCCAATATCATGGACAGCAAAGACAAACTGCAATATACAGGCTGAAAACAGTGGGGTGATTATTGACGGCAAGCTGACATTAATGGGCCAGATCTCAGCTGTAGTCATATTTTTCTGATTCCATCTTAGGAAAAGCACAGACATGAAAACACCTCATTTCACCTTCACATATCCTTACTATGGTGCATGCCTTAATGTATTCTAATTTGGGCTACTGTGACTACCTGTGCTGAACGTTGCCAGATTCTGAACTTGATCACCTGCAGCTTCTGCAAAACTTTGCACCCCAGCTGTTTAGTGGCATTTCTATGTATCATCACATTATGCCACTTCTGCATTGGGTTTCACTGGTGACTGTGTACCATCGCATTGTGCCACTTCTGCATTGGGTTGCACTGGTGTTTCTGTGTACCATCACATTGTGCCACTTCTGCATTGGGTTGCACTGGTGTTTCTATGTACCATCACATTGTGCCACTTCTGCACTGGGTTGCACTGGTGACTGTGTACCATCGCATTGTGCCACTTCTGCATGTGCTGCACTGCCTGCCAACACAATAGGCATAAAGTTTTTATCCTAATCTATCTAGGCCTGCAACTCTTGGGTATTCCTTACCAGGAATTCTTGTCAGAATTGCTAACATGGTATCGGCTTAACTGTTTTTCACATTCAGCTTCTTGAGGACTATTGACTGTTACAGAGGCACAGTCTGAATTTTCTGTTACATGCCCGTGTCCACTACCGGCACTGTATTTGCAGTTTACTACCTCATGCAATTGTATTTTACCCTTCTTTGCCTCAATAACACTGTTGTTAACCAGTTATCTATGTATTCTATTTGTTTTAATAATATTGCTCACTTATTATTAACATGGATATTGTGTTTTATATTTTTAATTGCTGTTTTATCTTTTTTTATTTTGTTTTAATTCTTCACCTGCTTGAATTTTATCTGTCTGTACAATGCTTGGATTCATACACTTAAGTAAACCTGAACTTGAACTACATACATATGAAAGACAACTGGCACACCATATGATGATTAAAAAAAGGAATTCTGCTTATATAGTGTTCATTTTCCCATACTTTCCTTATACTCCCTCCTCTCCACCTGTTATGCCTTCCTGGTCTCTCTTGCAGTCTTTTTTTTTCTACCTCTGAACTCCACGTAATGTATGAACAGACCCATTTATTCCATACCACATTTACAACCTCCTCCCCTTCTTGATGAATTTGTATCTGCCTTCCAGATCTTCTTTTCTTTTATTACCCTTCTTAGTTTTCTGATATTGTTCATTGGTGTCCCAGCTCTTCCTTGATCCCCCAGTCTCATTAGTACATTTCGCTTCTGTATTTTTTACTTTTCTGCGTGGTTCTGGTAGGTATCTGGACCCAGTATGCAGAGTTTCCATCCGTTTCCTTTTCCATGGCTTCTCTCTTTTCTTGACTACCACATTACAGACATGTGCCCATCCACATTCTCACATATTGAGGTCGATCCTTTATTCTTTCTTCCTGCATCTGTCCCTCCATTTCTCTTCTTCTTTTGCCTATTTGGATTACAGAGTCACTTGTGCTTAGTAGAATCCTGGTTTACCCTAGGCCTCACAATTCCTATCCAGCCTTTTCCCCTCTACCCAACATTTCAATAAATGTCCTTTCATCATCTTTCTCTTTTTCTCAGATCCTTGATCATACTTGCTCCTTCCGTCTCCCATTTATTATTCCCATTTCGTCAATCTTTCTTTCTTTCCTGCCTGACCTTTTTTGTTCCACACCTTAATTTTCTTTCATATTACCTTGTTTCACTTGCCCTCTTTCCCCATACCTCCTTCCAATGGAACTCACTCATGTTTTCATCCATACTCTCTCTCCACACATCATCACCATCTATATTACTATCCAGCCTGCACTGGACATTATAGGATCTTTTTTTGCCCCCATCCCCTTCCCATTCCTTTCTTTTCACAGATCTTTCTTCCCCCTTAGGTTTTCTTCCATTTTTCCAGCTTGTGTTGCAATCATCTACTATGTTTTAGTATCAGTTCTCCATTTGCAAGGCTTTCTCCCCCCCCCCCCCCCCCCACACACACACACACTTTCCTACCATTGTTTTTTCCCCTATTGGACTTCTACATTTCTCTAAGCCAGCAGTGTATACTATTGAGCTTAGAATATTTTTCAGAGTTTGGTGCTCAACTGTCCCCTTCACTTTCTCTCATTCTTATTCTATTTCGGGCTATCTTTGGGATTTGTTCTAACAGATACATTTATGACATTTGTTCTGAATATTTGTTATGCACTCTTCCCTCCCATTTACTGGTATAGACCAGACTAAGTTCCCCTCCATGGAGTTAATCGACACCAAGGTATTAACTCCTCAGACTGTTTTACTGGTCTTCATTTTCTAGGCCTGTAATAGTCATGATACGTCGCACTCCAACATTTTTAAATTATGCTCCCTCATTTTGTCTGCCATTTTCACATCTGTTAGTTTGAGACATTTTGCCAGGGTTAAGCAGGTATGTCTAGGCCATTATTTTGTTGTTCCCCGTTCCTTTCTGTACCAGTCACTCTCTCAGGTGCCTTCTTGGTTGCAGCCCAATTCCTAGTTCTCTTCAGGTACTTTATTTTCTAGTATTATTTTCTTTTCTGCTTGTATTTCTTCTGTTAGGAAAATGCAGACATCTGTGAAGAGTATAAACTACATACCTCACTACTCCTCCTGTTTTTCTGTTTTAGAAACTTGTTGACATCTTCTGCTATTTCCACCATGGTTGTTTTTGAATGACTAGCTTTGTAACAATAAGCATACTTGTCTCAAAAGCTGGAGCTGGAGCAGGGCTAAGGGCTGCGCTCCCAGGTGCAAGCTATAAGGGGAGCAGAAGAAGTGAAAATCAAGCTCTGCAAGTATCCTCTGTAAAAATTTAAGGAGGCACAACTGTCATTGTTGATAGTGGCTGCTTAAATGACATTCAAGCTATTAGCTGTGATTTGCTAGTTGTTGCTGAGGGCATGGCTGGTACTATAAGAAGTGTCATCACATCCTTGTTACTTCTCCAAGATAACAATTGTATTGTTTTTGGTCCCAACTTGGTTAGTGAGGCATTACCCAGGTTGTCAATTCACCTAGCTTGAGTTCTGCCTTTTCTAGTCCCTCCTCTGGATTTTTACTCTATGTTTTGACTTCTCGTTCAGCAATGTATTTACTCTGTTTTCAGGGACATTTCTCCTCTCCATTTCTTAAATCTCTCTCTCCAGTCTCCATCTTCTCCAGCCCCCAAGAAAGTTTCAACAGTTTTACTCCGTAAAATCAAATGTATTTAATTATCTACTAGAATATTAACATCTTACAACTAAGCATTTTACAATACAAAATCAGTACTAACAGCAAATATCAGCATCTGCCTGTAAAATTATTTATAATAGCATAGTTAAAAAATGAAACATTTTACTAAGGCCCAATTTCAAAAGTCTAATGTTAAAATGAAACCTATACCAGGCATACAATAAGCTCACATAAAAGACCGTATCTGAAGTACTTGCTAACAGAAGATTCCACATCACATGACTGAATCAAGGGAAGTAGCTGGTTCTACACAACAGTGTAAAGGTACAGAAATGAAATCCTGCTAGATACCTCAAATCATGTTCCTGGAAGGGATAACTGATCCTGACTTGATTATCTGATCTGCCTTGCAGAAATCAAGACGTTAGTAGTTCTTTCATACAGACAGGACACACTGTGGCGAATACAGAAGGTGAGGGTAAGAATCTTAAATACCCATCTGGCCAGAACCAGCAACCAGCACAGATCCTATACCACAGGATATTTGATGCGACTGTCAGCAGCCCAGAAGTGAAATTCTGTACATGCTGCAGGTGGCTCAAGGCACCATTAAAAGCTCAAAATAAAGGCAAGTAGTATTCAATATAGGGCACAATTAGTGTGTTTATCAGAGTTACGAGGCCAGAAGACAGAGTTTGTGCTGGAATATATTTCAAAGATGAAAGTAGGAACAATTGTTGACTGTTGACACCCAGTCCTATGTCTGCCTTCATTCAGAAGAAAGTATAGACCTCAAAGGTGAAAAACAAATTCATTTGATTCCCTCCAAAAGTAATTAATAGAGGAAGCAGAGGAATGTTCAGTGAACAGATGGCAGCATGATCCAGCATTGCTTTCATCAGGTTTGCATGAGTTTTAGTTGATTACAAATTATCCAATCAAAGAAAGAACCCAAGCAGTCCTCCAAAGATGAAAACTTAGCAAACTGCTTCAGGAAAAGGATAAGTCAACCTCATCATCTTAAGACTCATAGTAATTACCTGTCCATACAATTACACTCTTCATGCTATTGGCTCTCAGACACGTTTAAGTTAAGTTAAGGGATTAGACTACCAGTGTTTCCATCTACCTATCATTGCAAAGCATAGACTAAAGCCCAAGGACGATGTTGACTGTATAAGTGTAAGTGATGTGAGGTTAAAAGACTCATAACGAAAATGTGATGTCATCTTTCAGCTTTATACAGTTAAGCATTTTGGTCTAAATGGCTCTGAAGGTTTGGCAAATGTGTTATGTCATAATAGTTTTTGTAACATCTCCTTATTAAGTTGTAATTTTTTGAGCTTATACTAGGTATGCATTTTGGTTTAAACAGCTTCGAGGGTTTGACAAATGCTGTGTTACATTACAGCAGTTTTCCTAACCTTCCCTTGTTAAGCAGTAATCTTCAGAGCTTATACTAGGTTTTTATTCAGTACCGGAAGGATGTGTTTTAACCGTATATACAAGTGTAGTAATTTTTGTATGTTTTATGAAGCAATTTTAAACTTAGATTTTGAGTATGAAGAGTGTCACCACTTTTAACCTGAAGGAATGGTCCAAGTTACTATTGGACATTGTAATGAAGACCAACTGACGGTATTAAGGGGTGTGTTGATTATGCTTCCCCAGTGACGTGACTTGTAGATTTAGAGATGTATTTTGATTGGGGGAGATGACAACATGTTTAGAATGACTACAGAGAGTCACTTTGAGCTATATTTAAATTAGTGTTATCTTTTATTCATTGGCTACATAGATTGTGGTTTTCACTTTGATTGTTTAAGATGAATTTTTTCAATCATCATGGTGTGCAAAATCTGAAGGATGGAAGCCACCTGAAAGTGCTAATTTTTTATTTTACTTACTGAATAAATACGTTTTATTTGGGCGGCCATGGTGGTGCAGCGGTTAGCATTGCCACCTCACAGCAAGAGATTCTCTGGTTCAATCCTTGGCTGGGGTGCCTTCTGTGCAGAGTCTGCATGTCCTCCTGTGGTCGCGTGGGTTTCTTCCAGGAGCTCCGGTTTCCTCCCACATCCCAAAGACATTTTTGTAGGTGAATTGAATACTCTAAATTGGTGCTAGGTGTGAGTGTCTGCATGTATGTGCCTTCAATGGAAGGTTGGGCATTGGGCTGGCAACTCGACACTGTAAAACTCCAATGCCAATCATGAGTGGGCAGGTGATCTGCTGTGGTGACCCCTAACTGGGAAAAGCTGAAAAGAAGAAGAAGAAGAAAAAATACATTTTATTTACATAGCCTTGGTGATCACTCTGGTTTATAGATTTTATATATCTATATATATATATATATATATATATATATATATATATATATATATATATATATATAAAATATATATGTGTGTGGACAGAGCAGTCACACAGCGGTTGCATTATCGCCTCAGAGCAAGAGGATCTCCGGTTCAATTCTTGGATGGGGTGCCTTCTATGTGGAGCCTGCATGTCTTCCCTGCATTCATGTGGGTTTCCTCTGAGTGCTTCGGTTTCCTCCCACGTTACAAAGACATGTGTCTCGAGTGTTTCTCCCTGGGCTTCTGTTGAAAACTGGCTTTGCTCCAAGACTGACTTTCCTGGTAAACAAATGTTAAATAAAATAATTATGCCTATATATGTATGTATGTTATTCATATATCTGCAAGACTTGATAGCAAAAATAAAAAAAGGAAACTTGGAAGGAGATAAACATTTAAAACTGTGATAGCACACTTTGCAAACTATTACACCAATACTTGTCAGGTACTAAATCTGTAATGCTAGTTGATCATTTAATAAAATAAATATTAGGAGTGTAATTGTACCTTAAATCTTTATTTTGATTTGTATGGAATTCAAACAGATGGAACAAGTTTTGATCATAATTAGGAGAACAGATTTCTAGCAATCGAGCCATCTTTTTTATATAAACAGTGCTGTAATTTTCTTCACTACTTTTGCAGTCAATATCTCAGTTTAAATGCAAACTGCTTTGGCTGATTTTCCTTACATGGTATTTGGCAAGCTTACCACATCTTCATGGAAAATTACTTTGCATTATAATGCATATCATTTTGTATAATGTCATGCAAATCCTTAATCTAAATCTTATCATGGAGTTCTAATCAACTGGCCTGTAAATCCAATGACACATAGTGAGGCTATTTTTGTAAGAGCTGACAGATTCAAGGTCACATAAATTTATAAAACATTCGCTATCATTATTATAATATTATATTGTTTTATATAAATTTCTGACATTTTTAGTCTGTACTAAACTTTTTAAAAGTGAGTGGTTGACAGAATTTTGTTTTTAATTAATTTATAATGCTACCTTTTGCTACATAAGTAATTGATTCATTTTAATCTCCTAGCTCATTATCACTTGTAATGCTAGGAGTTATTCTATGGACCCAAAATTGTGTCTCTAACCTGGAATTTTGTAGTAAACAGATAACATTTATGCTTACAAAATATAATTTAGATTGCCATACTTGATCCGAAGAGGATGTTTTGTACTCTGGTTTCTAAAAAGAATTAGTTTGTTTAATGGCTACAGTATCATAGTCTATGCACTTTATAACTCTAATCTGGCAGAATATTGTCTTTAATGTATTGTGCATTCTTCTATCTTTGGATTTTATTTTATTAACACTTTCTGTCACAGTGTCAACAGCTTGTATGTTATCCTTTGTGGTAATGAGTAGATTATATTGCTTAGTTTGTGTCTCCGTTTTATAGCATTTTATCATTCTGTTTAAAACCCAAACAGTATGGGGAAACATAGATTTTTACCTCAGTTTCTCTTCCTGTGAATATTATGCCCGCCTGCAATTACACACATTTCAAAAGGGGACTTCCTGTAACATTGCCTTATATAATATTATGGCTGTCAGAAGGAGTCAACTGTCAGTCTAGCCTTCTAGAGGTACACAGCTAGCATATTTTAGCTCCCACTCCCTGCTGCCTCCATTTTCTCCCTTTAGTAATTCAAGCCCTCTTGACTGAGTCCATTGTTTTGCATTCTGCTTCTCATTCAAGAAGTTGTTTCAATGAATCTTCCACCATTTGCATAATATCATTCTTACTGGTCTATTTCGTTTCAATCATATATGGTGACCCATCCTGTTCTTTCTTTTTTCTCAAAATATTTTATTTCATTTAAGTTATAGTTACAGAATATAATAGTATAAATTAAAACATTTTTGCAAATTGAATATAATGACATATTTCAATATAAAAGAAAATAAATATTTACATTATATACATGTTACCAGAGACAAAACTACATATAAGTAACACAAGCTATGTAGCCATATAAATATCTAATAAAAAATTCAATGAGAGCAAATAGCCTCAACGAAGGATTGCCTTTAAGTTTGTTAGGAAATGTTCTATTCTTCTTAGTTATTTGTTTAATAGCAATGTATTTCAAAAATAAAAGAAATTCTTCACATTTTGGCTTTAAAAATTTCTTCCATTTACTAGTGACAAATTTCCTGGCTGAAGCAAGAATTACCCAAGTTAAATAGAAAGTCTTTTCTAGATTTTTAATTTCTATAATATTGAATAATATTAGCTCTTTTGTTAGCAATGAAGAATTATACAACACTGCTTTTAGAAAATCTTGAATCTTTCCCCAAAATTTAGACAACATAGAAAAATCAAAATACATGTGTGACCAGTTGGCATTATAATATTTTCATATCTCTAACAATCAACTTCAGAGTCATTTTTAAACTTAGCAACTCTATTAGGAGTCAAAAAAGCTCTATGAATAAATTTCCAATTAAATTATTTCCAGTATTAAGAACCAGGAAGTGCTCAAAATAGAAAAAAAGTTGTTTTTTGTTTTAATCAGTTAAAGAAAGTTGATGTTTTGTAATGAAACTCAAATTTATCATCTAAGTTACTAATATCTATTGCTATTAGTGTGTGTAGTGTGGAAATCAATTTATTAATTTCTTGGTCTTTAAAAATATTTCATTTAAAATTTTTAACAATCCTTGAATCCTTGAATCTCATTACCCAAAGAACAAGACAAATAAGAAAATTGCCAGTGAGGAGCTATGTTTGATATAGATAGGTAGTTTGTTCTGGTGTATGGGAAGTCTCCGGGACAGGAATCTACCCCTCCAGCATGTTCTGTTTATTGTGGTGACAAGGTTTAGGTCCCTAGAGTGTATAACTCAGAGGGATTAGGATTTCTTTAAGTGGAGCATGTCCAACAGCTCTGGGTTTGACATAGATTTGTATGTTAGGCAGAGATCGCCTATGAGTAGGCGATATGCGACGGAGTAAAGCTGGAGTTTTTTAGATGGTCTGCAAAGGGCGTCTGTTTGATGCCAGTAATCCTCTTTGTAAGGTATTTCTGTGGCCTTCCCAGTTGTTATAGATGTCTTGTGAGGTACATATCAAAAGGGGCACTGTATTCTATAATGGGTCTAAAGAGTGATGAGTACAGGGGAACAATGACCTCTTTTTTCCTGGATGAGAAACCTTTTGTGATGAGGTGTGCCATGTAGAAGGATTTCCTTACTACTGTGGCAATGTGATTATCAAAGGAGAGACTACTGTCCACCTGTGTCCCAAGGTCTCTTATCACACTTTTGGTGATAAAGTAGACTACCGTCTATGTGGTAGTTTATGGGTACAGAGTTTTTACGAAAAGGGGTGACAATGCACTTTTTGACATTGAGCTTAGGCCATGGCTTTAACACCAGGCATCTGTCTCAGTGAAGCCCTTTTGTAGGATGTCCACATTGTTAGGAGTTTCAATTATGGCTCCTAGTTTGCAGTCATCTGTGAACTTCGTTAGCCAAAGACCTTCTGTGTTAGCCTGTGCTTCAGAGACAAACTGAATAAAAACCACAAACTGCATTGATGAACTTGCAAAAACAAAAAAGCAGGCAACGTGTCAGCTAAATCCACAAAGACGAACCACCACTTAGAAGTAGAAAATGATCGCAAGCTTTATTCCAAAAATAAAACTGTATTAAAGTGTTAGCACTTTAGTTTAAATAAATATTAAACTTCTTCAGACATCATTTTAAAATTTTCCCTCCATTTTAAATACATTTCCTTTTAGTGACATAATTTCCTCTTAATCAAGTAACATTTCATTTAAAGCAATATTCAGTTTTAAAAAACACACACAACAATGCTGTCCCATTCATGCATATGAAACCTTATTCAACTCTAAATTCATTATAAATTATCTATTTATTTCCTTTGTGAAACACATTTATTTTATCTTACTTCTTTTTGATGCATTAAGCTTCAAGATTGGATTTATAGAACTCCGTTCATTGATTCCTGGCCAGCTGTCTGCTTGTACCTTTACTTGCCATTCAAGCTCTCTCAATTATAATAACAAGCCCCATGCTTTTTTGTCATCTATTACTACACTGTCAATAATGATGTAGCTAAATTGGTGCCCTGGATGGTCTTTTTACATGCTTTGCTAAGGCATTAGATAAATACATTTTTCTAATGGCATATTCATGCTCATATACACGTTGGGAGAATTCTCTCTCCATTTTTCCTATGTAAAAAGCTAAACATGATTTGCACTTACTTAAATATACCACTGCCTTAGATTCACAACTGTATTTTCCTTTTATCATATATTTTTGTTTCTTATAATAAATTCATTATTAATTTCTATTTTGTGCCACCAATTACATGCACCACACCTCCTCATGCCATGTAGGACACTTTCACTATAATTCTCTTTATACTGGATTAATTATTTTAAAAATTTCCCTCTCCTGTTAACAATACATGGCTTTACACCTAATATGTTTCTAAACTCTTCTTCTTCATTTAATATGACCCAGTTTTTTTCAAAAATCCATTTAAGTAGTCTGAAGTCTTCGCTATATGTTAAAATCAGTGCTTCTGAGAACTTATTATTGTTTCTCTCAACTACATCTTGTATTCTGTGTGAATCAGGGTTATCTATTATTATTTCTTCTATATCATGTGTCCTCATTTCACTAAAAATGTTTTCCTTATGTAAAATGGGTTTAAAATAACCTATGTCTGTTTTGATTCTGACTTCTTCTATGATTTCATCAATGAATTCACCTGGGTATGCCCTAGCACAAAACATAGACTGTAGATTTGTGCATTCTTCAATGAAGTCTTGTTCTTTTGTTATCATCCGGGCAGCTCTAACTACCTGCCCTTTTAACACAGATCTTTTTTGGTGTGCTGGATGGGAGCTGTTATAGTGCAATAAACTATTCGAATAAGTTTCCTTCCTGTATATCTGTGCTATATATATCTTTCCTCTATGTTGTCTTTTATGAGTTTAATATCTAAGTATTCCATGAAATCAAGCCTAACTTTCCATGTGAATTTCAAAAAGGTTGTTGTTCCATTAATATACTCCAGAAATTCTTCTAGGATGCTTCTAGGCCCTTTCCAAATTATACTTATATCATCCTGGAATCTGAAATAAGATTTAAGATATTTATGGAACTCAGTATTAAACACATATTTCCTTTCCCAATATGCCATGATGATATTCACGTATGCTCCACCACATGGTGATCCCATTGCGATGCCTCCATTTTGCAAATAATAGTTACCATTAAACACAACATAGCTGTTGTTCAAAACTAATTCAAGCATCTCTACTAATAAATTAACTTTATCCTGGGGTATGTCATTTGTATGTAACATCTCATTAGTCCATTTAGCTCCTATATCCTGCGAAATGACTGTATATAAGTCACATACATCAATAGTGACCAATACGTCTTCCTTGTTATATTCTATGATATTCATATGTTGTAAGAAGGTCCAAGAATCCTTACATATTTGCTCTTCATTTCTCAGAATGTGTTTTAATTCAAAATCAATGTATTTCGCACATGCCGATGTGATAGAATCTCTTCCATCGACTAGTGGTTGCATAGGTGGATTGTTAATAGATTTATGTATTTTTGGTGTCCCAAAAAAATACTGGAACTCTAGGAGGTGAAACATTTAAATAATTATACAAATCTATATCAATCCTTCTATCTATAAACATGTCATTTAATTGCATGTAAACTTTTTTGTATGCCCCATTCAATTCATTCAAGGAAACTTTTTGATATGTGTCCGTATCCAAGATGCCTTGCATTCTGTTGTTCTAGTCATATAAGTCCATGATGATTGACCCCCCCCCCCCACCCTTATCCGGTTTCATTATTCATATTTTTTCTTTCTGTAAATGTGATAATATGAACTGTTCATTTTCACTTAAGTTGTTCACAATTTTCTTATCATATTTATACTTATTCAAGTTCTTAAGATCTATTTCACATATCTATTCATAAAGTGACAAATGGGGATGGAGGGGTGGATTATATGTACTACTAATACTATACATACTACTATGTCTCAGTATTCTACTTTGGTATAGCAATTTCAAATTAAATTTCCTTAAATATAATTTTAAATCTAAAACAGTTTTCGTGAAATTGCTTTGTACTGTGGGCACAAATGTCATCCCTTTAGCAAGTAAACCTGCTACTTCACCATCAACATGCACATTTGAAAAATTGTACACTTTAAAATCTTCGTTTTCATTTTGCACTATAACACATTCATCTTCACTTATGATGTCAGAATCAACACCAACAATACTGATCATGTCATTTTGTTCATATTCATAAACATTCAAGTCCTCCAATGTTTGTTTTTGGGTCTCGCCCCTTGAAACCCCGCTTGTTGCTGGTTTACATATTGTTGCAGGTTGTTTTTGTTTTTAATCCTCTCTGATCTCCTCAAGGCAGGGTAGTTTTGGTTATAGAAATTCTGGTTGTCACTATGACTCTCCATTTCTCCAGCTTCTGTTATACTTTCATGTGCTACTCTTTTTTTTGTTTATATTTTTATTATTGTTCCGATTCTGGGAAATTGGGGGTCTCGGATATGCTTCCTCACAGGGCTGATAGAAAACTCTGCATTGCACATTGGTTTGCTCAAGCTTTTTAATAGATTTGGTTATGAATTACTAGAATTGCTTGTAAAAAACAATAAAAAAGTAATAGATGAAATGAGCAAAGAGGTGGCAATTTTGGATAATGCCATTAGGGAAGACAATCAATATGAACAATGTAAATATGAACATCTTCGAATTTACAATAGTACAGACCAACATATTGAAAGGCTCAAGAGTGGAAAGATTGGCAAACTGGAAAGAGATATAAACGAATATGCAAATGGTTTAGCATATCCAAGACCCCCAATTTCCCAGAATCGGAACAACAATAATAAAAATATAAACAACAAAAAAAGATTAGCATATGAAAGTATAACAGAAGCTGGAGAAATGGAGAGTCATAGAGACAACCAGAATTTCTATAACCAAAACTACCCGGCCTTCAGGAGATCGGAGAGGATTAAAAACAATAAAAACAACCTGCAACAATATGTAAACCGGCAACAAGCGGGGTTTCAAGGGGCGAGACCCAAAAACAAACATTGGAGGACTTGAATGTTTATGAATATGAACAAAATTACCTGATCAGTATTGTTGGTGTTGATTCTGACAACATAAGTGAAAATGAATGTGTTATAGTGCAAAATGAAAACGAAGATTTTAAAGTGTATAATTTTTCAAATGTGCATGTTGATGGTGAAGTAGCAGATTTACTTGCTAAAGGGATGACATTTGTGCCCGCAGTACAAAGCAATTTCACGAAAACTGTTTTAGATTTAAAATTATATTTAAGAAAATTTAATTTGAAATTGCTATACCAAAGTAGAATACTGAGACATAGTAGTATGTATAGTATTAGTAGTACATATAACCCACCCCTCCATCCCGTTTGTCACTTTATGAAAAGATATGTGAAATAGATCTTAAGAACTTGAATAAGTATAAATATGATAAGAAAATTGTGAACAACTTAAGTGAAAATGAACAGTTCATATTATCACATTTACAGAAAGAAAAAATACAAATAATGAAACCGGATAAGGGTGGGGGGGGGCAATCATCATGGATTTATATGACTACAACAACAGAATGCAAGGCATCTTGGATACGAACATGTATTAAAAAGTTTCCTTGAATTAATTGAATGGGGCATACAAAAAAGTTTACATGCAATTAAATGACATGTTTATAGATAGAAGGATTGATACAGATTTGTATAATTATTTAAATGTTTCACATCCTAGAGTTCCAGTATTTTTTGGGACACCAAAAATACATAAATCTATTAACAATCCACCTATGCGACCACTAGTCGATGAAAGAGATTCCATCACATCGGCATGTGCGAAATACATTGATTTTGAATTAAAACACATTCTAAGAAATGAAGAGCAAATATGTAAGGATTCTTGGGCCTTCTTACAACATATGAATAGCATAGAATATAACAAGGAAGACATATTGGTCACTATTGATGTATGTGATTTATATACAGTCATTCCAAAGGATATAGGAGTTGAATGAACTAATGAGATGTTACATACAAATGACATACCCCAGGATAAAGCTAATTTATTAGTAGAGATGCTTGAATTAGTTTTGAACAACTATGTTGTGTTTAATGGTAACTATTATTTGCAAAATAGAGGCATCGCAATGGGATCACCATGTGGGGGAGCATACGCGAATATCATCATGGCATATTGGGAAAGGAAATATGTGTTTAATACTGAGTTCCATAAATATCTTAAATCTTATTTCAGATTCCAGGACGTTATAAGTATAATTTGGAAAGGGCCTAGAAGCATCCTAGAAGAATTTCTGGAGTATATTAATGGAAAAACAACCTTTTTGAAATTCACATGGAAAGTTAGGCTTGATTTCATGGAATACTTAGATATTAAACTCATAAAAGACAACATAGAGGAAAGATATATAGCACAGATATAAACTTATTCGAATAGTTTATTGCACTATAACAGCTCCCATCCAGCACACCAAAAATGATCTGTGATAAAAGGACAGGTAGTTAGAGCTGCCCGGATGATAACAAAAGAACAAGACTTCATTGAAGAATGCACAAATCTATGGTCTATGTTTTGTGCTAGGGCATACCCAGGTGAATTCATTGATGAAATCATAAAATAAGTCAGAATCAAAAGCGACATAGGTTATTTTAAACCCATTTTACATAAGAAAAACATTTTAAGTGAAATATGGACACATAATATAGAAGAAATAATAATAGATAACCCTGATTCACATAGAATACAAGATGTAGTTGAGAGAAACAATAATAAGTTCTCAGAAGCACTGATTATAGCATATAGCAAAGACTTCAGACTACTTAAATGGATTTTTGAAAAAAAAATGGGTCATATTAAATGAAGAAGAAGAGTTTAGAAACATATTAGGTGTAAAGCCATGTATTGTTAACAGGAGAGGGAAAATTTTAAAATAATTAATCCAGTATAAAGAGAATTATAGTGAAAGTGTCCTACATGGCATGAGGAGGTGTGGTGCATGTAAATGGTGCCACAAAATAGAAATTAATAATGAATTTATTATAAGAAACAAAAATATATGATAAAAGGAAAATACAGTTGTGAATCTAAGGCAGTGGTATATTTAAGTAAGTGCAAATCATGTTTAGCTTTTTATATAGGAAAAACGGAGAGAAAATTCTCCCAACATGTACATGAGCATGAATATGCCATTAGAAAAATTAATTTATCTAATGCCTTAGCAAAGC
Organism: Protopterus annectens; assembly: GCF_019279795.1. Lineage (NCBI taxonomy): Eukaryota > Metazoa > Chordata > Ceratodontiformes > Protopteridae > Protopterus > Protopterus annectens. The sequence continues at coordinate 591,364,954 of NC_056731.1, read as the reverse complement.
ATGTAAAAGACCATCCAGGGCACCAATTTAGCCACATCATTATTGACAGTGTAGTAATAGATGATAAAAAAGCATGGGGCTTGTTAATTGAGAGAGCTTGAATGGCAAGTAAAGGTACAAGCAGACAGCTGGCCAGGAATCAATGAACGGAGTTCTATAACTCCAATCTTGAAGCTACATGCGTTAAAATGAAGTACGATAAAATAAATGTGTTTCACAAAGGAAATAAATAGATAATTTATAAAGAATTTAGAGTTGAATAAGGTTTTATATGCATGAATGTGGCAGCATTGTTGTGTGTGTTTTTTAAAACTGAATATTGCTTTAAATGAAATGTTACTTGATTAAGAGGAAATGATGTCACTATAAGGAAATGTATTCAAAATGGAGGGAAAAATTTAAAATGATGTCTGAAGAAGTTTAATATTTATTTAAAACGAAAGTGCTAACATTTTAATTCAGTTTTATTTTTGGAATAAAGCTTGCGATCATTTTATACTTCTAAGTGGTGGTTCATCTTTGTGGATTTAGCTAACATGTTGCCTGCTTTTTTGTTTTTGCTGTACTTCAGAGAATTAGATACCAAACAGGAAAGTACACAAGACTGAACCCTGTGTTACTCCACTTGTCACTGGTCTGAAATCAATATGGAGTCTGCTACTTTCACAGTGTGGGTTCTGTCAGTGAGTCAGTTGGCAACTCATCTTGTGACATATGGATTTATACCTAGTTTAATGAGTTTATCTATAATTCCAGAGTTGAGGGGGTGGTGTCGAAAACCTTGGCGAGATCATTGCAATTAAAATTCCAAAGATCTCAATAGTTTGATCAAATAATAAAGGAGAAAGAAGTCATCCTTGTTTAGCTCCTTTTCTTATATTTATAAAGTTTGAGGTAAATGGACCCAATCTTACATAAACTTTGTTATTATTATAAATAGACCTTAGCACTGAATCAAATGGAGAAAGAAAATCAAACTGAATAAAAACTTTCAATAAGAATTTCCAAGTTAAAGAATGAAATGTTTTTTTTCAATTTCTAAACCAATAAAGAGAGATTACCTTTTTGTGCTATTCATAACAACGAGGAGTGATAAGTCTTTTGATACTATCAGATGCTTGTCTCTTTTAAATAAAACATGATTGATCTAAACCAATTAAACTAAGCAAGATTATTTTCAATCTGCTAAAATGGACATAACGATTTTATAGTCTACATTCAATAAGGAAATAGGTCTATATGAGAAATATAACTGAGGATTCTTACGTTCCTTTTTAATTGGTGTAATTAAGGAAACTTTCCAAGAATAAGGCAAATTTTCTTGATTCTGGATATCTATCATGATTTTCTGTAAATGTGCTATAATTGTTTGAATAAATAATTCATAGACTTCTGGATTAATACCATCATTTCCAGGAGCTTTATTAGAGGTCTTATCATTTTTATTTTTTATTTATTTCCTGAAGCTTTATAAGTTTTAATTAAAATTTTTGTAAGGGAGTTTTTTTTTTAACAAAAGATTGATCAGTCACAGATCTTAGATCTCTTTCTTTATTTGCAATATTTTGATTTAGAGATAAATAATTTCTAAAAGCTTCCAAAATGTCTCCAATATTTGTATAAGTATGGTCTGTTACTGGATTTTTTATTTCATTAATATTATTAGTTTGAAATCTGATTTATAATAGTTTAGATACTTGGTAGATCTCAAGTAAAAAGTTACTTTTACTTTTTCCATTGCTAGTTCAGTTTTGTGAGAAATCAGTTCATTAAATTTGTTGAGGAGTTGTATTTCTTCTTTATTGTAAACTGAATTATCCACTCCTATTTTCCTACCCTCCTTTAGTTTAGTCTCTTTTTTTCCCAATCATTCACCTTATGCTGATACCAAGCTATTGAATGACCATAAATATAAGCTTTGAAAGAGTTCCAAACCATAACGGTATTAGCATCTGGAGTATTACCAAAGTGCATAAAATTATCTATTTCATTGAGTAACCATATTTTGTATTCTTTAATTCTAATAATATATGCTGAATTCTTAATATATGTTATCATCCATCTAACTAGTGCATTATTATTAGAAAATGGAAATGGTGCAATATTAATAATTATTCTAGAAATATCTTGAGAAACTAATAATTTATCAGTTCTTGAGTGCCAAAGTTAAAAAATGAGCAACATTTAACAAATGTATATCTTTAAAATGAATTAAAGGTATTTTTGACATTAAAGGATTCTAAGTTTTCAAAGAGCTTGCAATAGGAAGTAATTGGAACATTTTGCGTGAATTGGATTCTGAGTTTTATAATAAACAATTAAAATTTCCTCCTAAAATTAAAATTCCCTTATAATTATTTTTATGAATCTAGATTTTTTTGTTAATTTAACACCCATTCCTGGAAACTAGTATAAATTTACAAGAGTCCATATTCTATTACTATATTTTATGATGATTAAAGTAAATAAACCTTCTTGGTCCTTGTGTTTGTTTATAAAATGTGAGGCATTTGTATCTCTCTCTTTTTTTCCAAAGTACAGCTACTCTTCTTCTTTTAGATTTAAAGAAGATTGAGATAGGGTTAATACTTGAAATTCTAATTGCCGCTCTCATTTTTATATGAAAATTGTGTTTCTTGAAGAAACACTAAGTGGATTATTCAGTTCTAGATATTTTATTAAATTTGCCCTCTTTTTGGGAGGATTACAACCATAAACATTTAAAAATAGCAAAGTTAAATCCATAACTTTTAATAAGAGATGAGTTTAAAGAATTTTGATAGTAACAACATAATGAAAATAGTAATATAAATTGTTAAATATAAGCTTGAATAATTAAGTACAAAATTCTCTGGCAAAAGGAAAAGGGACTTGCATACAAAAAAAAAATAAAATAAATAAACAAGTATTTGAAAAAAGTAAATCTAAACATGGAATATCTACAGTTCCCATTCTAGAAGAGAGAAAAAAAATTTTCAAGCCCCACTATCTGTTACCTAACAAAGAAAACAAGTATCAATCACAATACAGAAGCTCTGCAGTAAATTGATATAAAATGGGAATTCTTTATATGATAAAGAATAAAAATAATAAAATGAACTATACTAATTAGAGATTAGTCAAAATTTGAAGAATAAAATAAATACAATAAACTGTATTTAAAATATAAAGGTAGTCTATGTAACTAATATTTTACTGTCAATTTACAAAGTCTACATAGCAAAAGGTAACTGTAATTAGACAAATGAGAGAATACCATCAAAAATATCTACTGAATTCAAAATTCATAAATCGAAAAAAATGTAAACATCAGCAATATGTGAGTATTTTTACTTTCATTTCACTTTTTCCTTCTTCTCCCTCATTCCCTCCCTCCTAGATATACTTCTAAACAAAGTTCTCAAGCAAAATAAACTGTAAGAAAACAATTACTACCCAACATTAATTTGCTATCATCATGAAATGAGTTGAGTCAAGAAATAAAAGGTAATGCCATTACCAGTCTTAAAATGGTGTACACATTTAAAATGAAGTACTTGCCATAAATCTGTAGCTGAATCCAAATGATATTTTCATAAGTATAAATATTTCTCCCCAGGCCTACACTGTAAATGTTCTTCTACCCAGTAGGACTTTTGTAGTAATCAAATATCAATAAATAAATAACCGTAACCAAATGTGTGAAATATTTATTTTGTTCATTAAAGTTATGTATTTCTATTCCCTCTGTCTGCATGGTGCATCTTTTGCACTTTAGGTTATTGTTTTTTAACACAATTTTTTTTTGTGTACATTTCTTTGGTTCCACAAACTCTATGTCAGTGAAAGGGGATACCTTGAATGATTTTACTACCTCAGAGGATACAGAGGTACCAGTTAAATGGTGTGAACTAAGTCATCTTATTGAACTGCTTACCCGGTTTGTGGGATCTCAAGTGTCAGTCCAGAACACTTCTGCTGGTTACCAGGAAAAAGAAAGAAGGAAGTAGGAGTTTTTAGCCCAGAACCCCAGCCAATTGAGGAATGTTTCATGGTAGCACAAATGAAAGGAGTGGTAAGACCTGCCAAAGTTTGCAAAGGTTTGGAGTTTTTAATACAGAATTCAGTGGATGTTTGCAACCATGTCGTGAGGATCTGTGTTTTGGAAATGCATTCAATGATTTTGATTTTAAAAAAAAGTTAGAAATGGACATTCATTTTTCAGTTACACGTGAGCCTTAATTTTTTTCCTACAGGACATGGTAGGTAAGTTTAAAGAAAAACTATTCTAATATCATACCATGCAGTCTGAACTTTATTTAAAAGAATGCATTAGAGTCCCTAAGGATCTGCCACTTTTTAAATTTCCGAACAATGTACAACCAAACAGTAATTATTTTAAGCTTGTGGAACTTTTCAATGGTTTTGGGGATGAGTTGATGGGTATTATGTTCAAGAATTAGGAGTTACATTTACTTGCTTTATTAGATGAACACTATATTATTAATGACCGTATGTACACTGTTGATAATTCCAGCTATTTTAAAGTTTTTAAGAATGCAGATCGTTTATTCCAAAATGCAAAGAGATTAGGCCAAATATCAGATTGTATGGCTTATCATTTGCTTAAAGGTAGTTTCAAAGGATAGGCTATCAGGAATTTTAATATTATTCCGGGAGGAGGCCCTGATGAGAACAATGCTGATTTGACATCTGATGGCCCTCCTACCCTTTCCCCTTGGATTTACCCCCTATAAGACAATCAAAACAGATTGCCTGGAGCCAGTGGGTCAAACCTTCAGCACACATCTTGGAACAGTTCAAATACAAGAGGGAGAATGGGGAGGGGGAGGGGATGAGAGAGAGAGAGAGAGAGAGAGAGCATTTGTGAACAGACACTAACTGGAACAAATGAACAATCAATAAAACACATCTCTTAGCCCTATGGGAATGTATATGTGGCTACGAATACAGAGCATCTTCCCCCACCTGATCTCACTCTTTTCTCCCCTCTGCTTAACAGTTATGCAACTATCTCTTGCCGTCTTCACTCTACAGTATCCAAAGCAGATGATATATTGTATTTTGTATATAATGTATACTGCCTTTGTTATTCTAGCTAGAAATTTATAAGATTGTATTTTTTTAAATTATCTCTCTATGTATGCAGAAAATGTGATTGTATTTAAATTTCTTTTGTATGTGGAGCTTTTCTCCCCAGGCCTCCACTGAAAATGGGCACTTTTTGGCCCTGGTAAACAAATGCAAATCATTATATATATATATATAAAGACTTAACTGTGTCCTAGGAATTTGAGTGTTCAGAAGCTGTGTATTCCTGTTATATTTGGTATACCAAAAGGTCCACAAATGTATAGACGATTCCCCATTTAGACTGATCATGGCAGCTCCAGGCTGAACACACCCTTCAGCCACATTTATAGATTATACGTTAAAGATTGTTCTTTCTATTAGTCACGTTTCTAAGGATTCTTGGGATTTTCTCAAGAATATCAAGCTGTAATTTTTTTCATGCTGATGTAATTTTTGTTACCATAGATATTGTGGATTTATTTTCCTCCATTCCCCCCATTCGCTAGGGTTAGAATGGTTTTAGGAGGTATTGAAGGAATGTGATTATTTTTCCAATGGGGAGGATAATTTATTAGTATAATTGATGGATATGGTCTTGAATAATAATTTTATGTTTTTAATGAAGAGTATTATAAATAAATTAATGGTGTTACTATAGAGGCCTCTTCTGCCCCCATTTTTGCTAATGTGGTGCTTTATTATTGGGAGAAGAAATCTATTTCAAATTCCCTGAAATAGTCCAAGGCACCCAGGAAATGAACTCAGCCACTGATATAAGGATAATTGCAACTTTATTCAGCCAAAAAAAATAAAAAAACATAAACGCTCTCTTTATACAGTACGTTTTCATTAAAACCTTCATCAGATGTGGACCGCATGTAAGCAAAATCCTTTTATACCTCTAGTTCCCATCATTTCAATTAACTAAGACACAATTAAAGTTTAAAGGTACAGTAAAAATTGAATATTCAAGCCTACTTATCTAAAATAACATACTGGTACAACACCTAAAACCTATTAACAAATGTTAAAACATGTTTCCTAAAACTTCAAAAAAAATTTATAAATAGCTTAGAGTAAGAAAATATAAATAAATCCATTCCTATTAAAACTATATATAAAATGCATGAATTGACACTAAAAACTTGCATTTGAGCTCTCTCTAGTGATCTTTGTAAGTACTACATGTGTAAGACCTCTGTAACAGTATTCTGTATTGAAACCCAGATCCTTGAAACATAAAACTGTATATAACACCATCTTGTTTGAAACTTATGAATAAGTTTGCATACAAAGTATTTATATAAAAAGGTACAAGAGAATTATAAAGATATTAAAAAAACAGGTTCAAATATGTATTTATAACAAAATGTAACAAAAATTAATCAGAACTTGGTGGATCTAATTTTATAATATTATTCTTTTTCTGAGAACAAGGTTATTCTTAATAAAGTCATTTAAAATTTCAATTTCTTTCTGTAGTTCTTCCTTAATTCTGTCATTTTCCTTAACCATTAATTTTAACATGTCAAGTCCACATCTATTAAAAATTTCTATTAGTTCTTTGTGAAATATGCTGCCAGAGATAACATTGTTTGGATATTTACATATTCTTAAACCCTTAGGAACAATGCCTTCTAATATGCATTGCCTAAGGTAAGCATTTTCTATGCCCAAAGTTTTGTATTTATGCATTAACTTGGAAAGTTTGGCCAGCTTACTTTTGTATGTGTCATTCATGGCAACTGGTTCAACTGTATTATCTTTAAAATTAATAGAATAGATGACTTGTAACCAGTCCTTAATGTCAGTTTGGTTCATCACTGAAGCTGCAGGAGAAGTTTGACCTGGTGGTGGGGTATGAAGATTATTTTCATTCGTTTCATCCTCACAGTTATTATTTCTCAATGCTCCTGGTGTTAAATGGAAGTTTGTTTCCCCAGAACAAGCATCTCCATTGTCATTCCTTTTCCAGTTAGCTCCATTACTACAGTTTTCATGCCATTTAGAGCCTTTTGCACTCTCAACTTCCTGGTTCCACCCCTCCCAGGCTCTCGAAACCACCTCGATCATTGATTGGCTGAGCAAAGTCAATAGGTCTATCAATTGAGATAACTGACCTATCAGCTTTCTGGCTTGTCCCAGTTCCTCCTTATTCCCTTGTTCACACGATACCATCAGAAAAAGATAAATATATTAGGTCAGAAATAGATGGCAAATGTGATGAGCTGGTTAACAGAAAGATAAAAAAAACTGGAAAGAGATATTAAAGATTATAAAAATAAATTTGAGCTACCCTAACCCCAAATCATACAAGTTTTGGGGGAAAAATGGAAGTGATGAACAATATGTTTTTAATGCTGATGAGGGACACATGGGGGAACAAGTGAATGATTTAGATGATTTCTCTGACTACCCAGCTTTGAGACAGTCAGAGAGAATTAAAAATAAAGGGAACAATCAATACCAACAAAATTACCAGACAAAGTTTTGGAGAGGAGGGCCAAGGAGGAGGTACTGAGTGTAGTTGGTACCCCTCACCCTGACTTGGAAAAGGATGATGACATAATAAAACAGGATGAAAATAATGAATTCAGGTTTACAAAAATTGGTTATAGTATATACAATTTTAGTGATACAGTGTTGAAGGGTGAGCATTTCAGTTTATTATCCAAAGGACTGAAGTTCATACATTTTAAAAAAAGATGTTACAAAAAACATTCTAGACGTAAAAATGTTAAGAAGAAAAATTAACTTAGGTTTATATTTCCTACAAGACAATGCTAACTTCCAGAATGGACAAACTAAATTAAAGAAAAGGAGTATTTTTAACCCCCCACCCTCAAATTAAGAATTTTGAGCAAGTGTTTGAGAAAGGGATTCGAAAAGGTAATGCCAAGGTCAAATATAAAGCAAATCTGAATTTTGAAGAAAAAAATGTCTTGTCTGACCTTAGGAATAATAGAAAGGTGAGAGTTATGAAACCAGATAAGGGAGGGGGTACAGTTATAATGGACACACGTATATATGAAAGCAAAATGAATGATATTTTGATGGATACAAGTAGATATACAAGTGTGTCCAAGAACAAAATAAACATATCGTATAGGAGAATTGACATGACTTTGGAAGACTTACATTTGGAGGGTTTAATATACCAAAATACCCTTAATTTTTTAAAAGTGGAGAAGCCCAGGATACCCTCCATTTTTGGAATCCCTAAGATTCACAAGAATAGTATGGAACCCCTGCTAAGACCTATTGTATCTGCAGAGGGTTCAAAAACCCTTCCACTAGCAAAATATATAGCTACTAAGATAAAAAGGTTGTGGTTAAAAAGAAAAAATACTCTTGGGGATTCCTGGGATTTTCTGAGAGGGTTAAAGCAGACCATGTACAATGAGGAAATTTTTTTTTTTTAAGTATTGATGTTGTTGACTTGTTTTCATGCAGAAGGTATGACATTACTAGAAGAAATCATTTTTGAAAATAACGAGTTAACACACAATAAGAGTCTAATATGCCTACAGATGATGGAATTAATTCTAAAGTATAATTTCATAAATGTTAAATGTGAATTTTATCACCAATTGAAGGGAGTAGCAATGGGGGCAGCATGTGCCCCTACATATGCAAAATTTGTCTTAGCTATGTGGGAAGACAAAATGGTCCTGAATTCAATATATAGGAACTGCTGGCCATGTACAAAAGGTTTTTGGATGACATCTGTATCTTATGGGTTGCCCCCAGAGAGAAAATATCTGATTTTATTATTTACTTGAATAGTACTAACTCATATTTAGACTTCACCTGCAAGGTATCGTATGACAGCCTGCAGTATTTGGATGTGGAAATCTGGAAGGAAAACAATGAGAAGTCTAAAATGTATAGGGAAAAGCACATTTACAAACTCATACTTACACTTTAACAGCACCCATCCTATGTACTATAAGAAAAATACAGTGGAAGGTCAATTTGTAAGGTCATGGAGGAGGACTTCAATTAATGTGGAGTTTGATAAAGAAATATGTTTAAGGACAGATCATACCCAGAAGAGATGAGTGAACAAGCTGAAAAAGAAGTGTGTGAAGGTAGGCTAGACAGATTCAAACCAATTTGTGGTTTAGATGAAGAAACAAGGTGACTGTACAGACTGTAAATGTGGAGCCATTTGAAAAAGTACTGGTCTTAGAATACAATGGGAGTGCTAGTATGATTAGGAAAGTTATTGAACAAGAATGGGATAGACTTATTGGATTTACAGACCTGGACAAAGTTCCTAAGAATAAGTTAAAAATTGTTTACAAAAATTCATATAACTTAAAGAATTTACTGCAAAAAGAATTTGAGCCAGAACAAATAAACAGAAAGAAGATAGGTACATATAGATGAGGGCATTGCACACAGTGCAGTTATATAGTAAACCAAGAAAAATTGTTTCTAGAGAGTAGGAATGTTTGGTTATATGGAAACGAATACCACAATTGCGACACTAGTGGCTTACTATATCTAGCAGTGTGTCAGGAATGCCAGTCATTCTATGTTGGAAAGACGGAAAGAAAGTTAAAGAGGCACATCTATGAGCACTGCTATGATGTACAAACAAGAAAGGAAACTAATGCTCTGTTTAAACACAAACAGGTTTGTGAAAAAGCCCACTTTGTATTAGAAAGGATAAAGAAAGACATACAGGGTAGTCCATGGGAAGAAATGATCGAATATAGGGAACTATGGTGGCTGGTCACATTACAGGCCAATATCCCTCCAGGGCTGAATGAAAATATCTCCATAATTCCTTTATTAAAAATTAGATCTGCTAAGTTATGATTAATTTTTGTTACATTTTGTTATTAAGTACATGGTTGAACCTGTTTTTAATATCTTTAGAATTCTCTTGTACCATTTTATATAAATACTTTTTATGCAAACGTATTCATAAGTTTCAAACAAGATGATGTTATATATATTTTTATGTTTCAGGGATCTGGGTTCCAATACAGAATTCTGTTACTGAGGTCTTAGACATGTAATACTTAAAAAGATCACTCCAGGGAACACAAATGCATGTTTTTAGTGTCAATTCATGCATTTTATATGTAGTTTTAAAAGGAATGGGTTTATTTATTTTTTTTTACTCTAAGCTATTTATAAATTGTTTTTGAAGTTTTAAGAAACTGTGTATGATTTTTAAAATGTTTTAGCATTTGTTAATAGGTTTTAGGTGAATGTGTGTATGTTATTTTAGATAAGTAGGCTTGAATATTAAATTTTCACTGTACCTTTAAACTTTATGTCTTAGTTAATTGAAATGATGGGAACTAGAGGTATAATAGGATTTTGGTTACATGCAGTCCACATCTGATGAAGGTTTTAACGAAAATGTACTGTATAAAGAGAGCGTTTATGTTTTTTATATTTTTGGATGAATAAAGTTGGAATTATCCTTATATCAGTGGCTGAGTTCATTTTCTGGGTGCCTTGGACTATTTCAAGTATTTTTGGTGCCTTTGGCATTTTGTTTCTGTATTTCAAATTCCCCTTATGCCCTATTTTGGTATTATTATACACATTTTCTGGATGGCATTTGAATATTATGGAAGGGTACTGTAGACAGTTTAAAATAATTTCTTGATTATATTGGGAGTATGACTACTTTTTTAAGTTTACATATTCTTATTTTACAGAAAGTATTAATTATTTAGATGTTAACCTTTACAAGAATTTTGAAGGTGGTAGGTTTCCTTCTAAGGTGTTTTGTAAAGACACCTTCTCCAATTCTTATTTATATTATCTTAGTGAACACCCCTTTCATCAAAAGAAGGGCATTATAAAGGGTCAGATGATTACAGCAGCCAGACTGACTTCAGAATATCATGTCTTTATGATGGAAATTGATTTTATAAAACAGCTGTTTGTGGAAAGGGGTTACTAATGGTCACAACACCAAGTTTTTATCTATTTTTGGAGGTGAAGTTAGTGTCCACCCAGTTAATAGGGTTGATGCTCTTCCTAAGAAGGCATTTGTATATACTTTTAATTCCCATTCCAAAGATATAGAGAAGATGGTAAATAAGTTTTGGGGGATTTAACCCACATTCCTGAATTGAAGAAAGTTATTCCTGATGCCCCAATTTTCATGTGGAAAAGGGGCAGAAATTAGAAATAAATGTAGGAAAACCATTTCAATATAAGAAGTAATAAGGAGTTAGGGTCTTTTAAGTGCAGATCTTGCAATCAATGTGAATTTATGAGTAATACAAATGAAATTTACCTACAGCCTAGGAATTTGACCATTAAATCCACAGGACACCAATTGTATTAGCAAAATTTAACTAGAACCTAGGGATTTGACAGTTAACTCCACCGGACACTTTAATTGTAATAGCACAGGGGTTGTTTATTTGGTTGCATGTACAGCCTGCACTAGCTTTTACATAGGCAAAACAGAGAGAATTTTGAGGAAATGTAGTTATGAGCATATGTATGTGTCACATTTGAATTAATCTAATGTACTGTATAGACATGCTAGAAAATGCCATTTAACTAAGTTCTGTTCTTTTTGTGCTGGAACAGATATTTATTAGTTCTAGAGGACAGCCCTGGGAGACAAGAGGTAAATATAAAGAGTCATTGTGGCATCTCAAATTAGATGCAGGTAAATTTCTAGGACTAAATAAAATGTTTCTATCTCCAATGTGTTAAAAATTTGAGCAGCAAAGCCTTGAAGTTCATTATTTTAATAATATTCATTATTTTAAGTGTATGCTACATATTTATTCTGAAAGTTATTTATCATTAGGGATTCAGTATAGGTATTAATGTATTATAATAAAATCTGATTTTATTTTGTAAAATTTCAATTTTCTAAAATTCAGGTTTGTAATGATTTTTGGATATAAATTTTGCATAAATATATGCATTTTTCATTTAGATATTTAGATATAGATCTTCTATTTGGTTGCATCTGACTGTATTGAAGCCATTTCTCATTAAATTATTTATAAAATGGTGAAGTTGATTGGTTCAGGGTTTACTCAAAGGTTATTTAAGGGCTAGTTTCCTGTATTAAGTAGTTTTGAAATTGTCTGTTATTTACTAGACAAAAGTGTTTAACCAAAAAATGTTTAGATTTATTTTGTCCATTAAAGTTATACATTTAGATGTATGTATGTATATATATATATATATATATATATATATATATATATATATATATTTAGAAAACAGATGATCAGCTGTGGCGACCCCTAATGGGAACAGCCGAAAGAGAAGAAGAAAGTTATACATTTAGATCCCCTCTGTCCACTTACTGCATCTTTCATACTTTTGGTTCTTGGTTTTTAATGCAAGTGTTTTTTGTGTATAAATAACCATAATCCCAACTACAGCTTTGAACACCATGATCTTTATAGTTGTGATGACAATTGTCATGTTCTTTATTATTATCATTATCATTATTAATATTATCATTAATCCTGAATGGGACCAAGTCCATAACTCTTGCCAGTACTGTCAAGTAATATGAATATTTAAGTCTAAACCAAGTTTTAATACTACTCATAGGATATGGATATGATTATCTTCTGAGCTGGATTATAGTTAAAACTACAACCACTTTTGTAATTATAATGAGCTACATTTATTATTAATTATGTCCCGGCACTATTAAGGCTGTCCTTTATATCCCACTTTCTCCTGCTAGACCTCCGTTGTAATTACCAGCATAGACCACGAATAAACGAAGTACCTTTTTAATAGAAAACGTGACTAGAATTAGTTTTTTGAATACTTCGTTTATTCGTGGTCTATGCTGGTAATTACAATGGAGGTCTAGCAGGAAAAAGTGGGATATAAAGGACAGCCTTAATAGTGCCGGGACATAATTGTTTTTGGTGGCATACTTTTTTGGTTACAAGTTTCTATAATGAGCTACATATCCAGATAAAATTATGCTTAGGACTAATGGCGGTAGCGTTGTTACCTCACAGCAAGACGTTCTCCCGTTCGATTCTCGGCTTGGCTTGGGAGTGCCTTCTGTGTGGAGTCTGCATGTCCTCCCCGCAGTTGGGTAGCGCTCAAACGACATGCATGTGTAAATGGGCGTGCCTTAGTTGAAGGTTGGGCATTGAGCTGGCACCTCGGTGTTTCATAAAAATCTACTGCCAATCATTAGCGGACCGGAGTTCCTCTGTAGCGACCCCGTACTGGGAAAAAGCTGAAAGACAAACAACGACAACTAAATTCACAGTTTTTCATAAAGCCTGGCATGGAGCTGTTATTGAGATTAAGACTACTATTGCAGTGATACACAAATTCCCAGTAAAAAGGTACACAAACATTCCTATGTTCATATGAGATTACTAGTATAACAGCCAAAGTGCCGACATATGCTTAACCAATATAACCCAAGCTCACCCAAATAAGGTATCTAAGATAACAGAAAGACATGAATTTGTGTCTATGTATTATTTTTTTTACATTAAAATTCATAACTTAATGAGCCATTTCAAGAGTAGTGTATTAGAAGCCTTCATGTTTGATATATTAGGGCAAGATAAAGAAATTTTGTCTGCAACTGAATATACATATATTACTTTACAAAAAATGTATACCAGACTTTTTGGAGTTCACAAATGTATCAATATTTATTTATTTATTTTACATTTGTTTACTGGGAAAGTCCGACTGGGCATGGATCCCATTTTCAGCGGAGACCTGAGGAGAAAAGCAGCACAAAGATTAGCACAGTAAATACAGTACACGTTAATAAGGTACAGTAGAGAGTCAAAAGTTAATAAAGTTCAGCTTCAAGGCCAAGAAAGGAACAAAAAGTAGATATACTATAAGGAACACACTCTGTTACAATAAACAATACAGTTGAAAGGACATTTTGTTCAGTCATTTGGTTACATTTATCAGTGGCTAGTACAGTAAACACACATTAAGAGTATAGAAAGGAGTTGTTGCGACCTTTCATAGAAGATTAAGGTATGATATGATCTAATTAAATGAAGCTACCCAGGGTCAGAACAACTACGTAACCAAGAACTATGTAAATGGGACTGGAGGAGTTTTTTTGAAATTGTTTTTGTTTTCAGTGGTCCTAATATCTATGGGATGGTATTCCATGCTTTTGCAACAGAAATGGAAAACAAGGAGTCCCCAGAGCTATTGTTGCTTTTGCCTATGTCAGCCAGTGCTTTATTGGTGGATCTTAATATACGTTTGTTAAGAGTAGATATTAAGCAGACCTTGGAAAGCAGTAACTCTATCAGGATAATATAGAATTTGGTGGGCTATCGTAAGCTGATTATATGTGAGCAGTTTGGGTAATTTGGATTGCTATGCAGTGATGTGTCCTGAAGGGCAAGTCAGTAGCAAACCTAACTATTTTACTGCAGCAGGTGTTTGATTGTTAAAGTCTGCTTTGTTTAGGTTGAAGAGTATGGGGGAGGCATAGAGGAGTGTGTATAATAATAGGCGGGCTCTTGCAATGGAGGCTTTACTGTCATTGGTGAGGTACTTTTTGCATCTATATACGGCTCAAGAGTTTTTTTATGGAATTTCCTTATTGTCTGTGTAATATGAATATTAAATTTCATGTTGTGATCTACGATAACCCGTAGAAGATTTGTGTTGGACAGGTGTGATGGGGTGTTATTGGCAAGAATATTGTAAATGTTGGTATGGGGTCTAAGGCTGTAGTGGGATAGAATATCATTATCTGTGTTTTATTGGGGTTAAGTATTAGTTGAGAGTTGGCTAACCATGTTTCAACAGTGGTAAAGGACTCGTGCCAATTCCTAGAGTTGAGGGAGTGATGGGGCAGAGTACATTAGAGTAGAGTCATCAGTGTACTGGACTAGAGTAGCATGCCAGGTAGCTTTTGTGGAGTTGGTTGGAGAACATGCTGAAAAGAAGAGGTGCAAGAATGAATCCTTAGAGGACTCCTAGGGTGACAGGTTCAGGGGGGAGATAAGGAGTTTTGCCATTTTACTGTTTGATGGTGGTTGATTATTGAAACCACGCTAGTGTGGAGTGGCTGAGATTAAAGTCAGAGAGAGCAGAAAGGAGTTTGGGATGGGTGACAATACTGAAGGCCTTGGAGAGATCTAGGAATACACTGGATACTAGGTTACCATTGTTTTGATGTTGGTTTATTGTGTGGGTAAAGCTAATAAGGTAGTGGTAGTACTGTGACTGGGAAATAATCCATGCTGGGTGTTGGTTAGCATTTTATTAGTGAGGAGATGCATTAGTTGGAAATGTATACATTTTGAGGATTTTTGATAAGGGGGACAGAATGGCAATTGGACGGTAATTAGATAGTTCCACTGAGTTACCTCCTTTGTAGAGTGGTATTATATGTGAAATTTTCCACATAGAAGGAACAAATTGTTCTGATAAATAGAGGTTAATAAGTATGGAAACTGGGTAAAAGGTGGGTTTGGCTGTGATGTTTAGATATTCTGCAGGTAATTTGTCTGCAGCTAGGGTCATAGATTTAAGCCTATTTAGGTATTTATATATTGTGCTAGTTGGGACAGGCTGTAAGGAGAAGAGGTTTTGGTATGCTGGTACGGAAGATGGGTTTGGATGTGAAATGGGAAAACTACTATTGGTGAGGGCTAGGATGAATTTGATGAAGGGTTCTTTGAACTAGTGGCGTTAATGTTTGGGGGTGGAGTACTGGTCTTTCCTGGTTGTAGGATTTAATTAATGGCAGCCCGGTATTTTTGTGTTTGGTTTGAATGCTTATATAGTGGTTCCTTTTGTATGTCCTAATTTGTTTTTTGGCTTTGTTCCTTAGTTCCTGGTATGCCTGTCTATTAGTTTGAGTTTTATTTTAATGACACAAGACCCATGCTTTATCTCTTTGTTTCAGTAGTAGACGGGTATCTCTTGTCAGCCAGGGGGCATAGTTGGATTTATTTATTTTATTTATTTAACATTTGTTAACCGGGAAAGTCCGACTTGGAACGAAGCCAATTTTCAGCGGAGGCCTGGGGAGAAAGGCTCCAGATGCATGTCTTTGTAATGTGGGAGGAAACCGGAGCACCCGGAGGAAACCCACACGAACGCAGGGAGGACATGCAGACTCCACACAGAAGGCACCCCAGCTGAGAATCGAACCAGAGAACCTCTTGCTGTGAGGCGACAATGCTACCGCTGCACCACTGCGCCGTCCTTAGAACATTTAGTTCTGACAGTTCTGATAGGGGCAAAATGATTTAGCATGTTTACAATAGTATCACTGTAGTAGTCTATGGCACTTTCCAGGGGCAGAAACAAGAGTGGTCTCCAGCTGCATTGATGAAGTGCAAATATGAAATCATGGGTTTTGAAATGCTTTGTATACTGGATTTCTTGGAGGGTAGAGGATTTTAATGGATTCACTTGGTGTCTAATTATAAATGTGGGAAGGTGGCCACTGAGGGTATCTGGGAGGGAGCTTGAGAGGTAGGATTGAGATGGTCTGCTAGTAAGGATCCAGTCTAGGATGGACTCCTTTTTTTGATGTTTTATCTACCTGTGTTGTGGTTTTGATTAGTTGAGTGAAACCATGTAGGCTAATGTAGTTAGTGGGGTGGAGTGAGTTACAGGAGGACCAGTTGATATTATCACCACCTAGTATGATTGTTTCTTGGGGAAATATTTGGGTATGTCCAGTCTAGAATGGATTCTACTGTGTTAATGTTATTGCCGGGGGGTATATAGGTGCCAATTATATGCAAGTGTTTTTTTGAGTTGATTTATAGCTTAGTGAACATAGTTTCTGCATTATTGAACTTGGGTTGTTCAGTGGCTAACAATTCAATGGTCAGGTTGTTTTTGAAGAGTACAGCAATGCCTACACCTCTTTTGGATATTCTGTCTTGTGTAAGAAGATTGTAACCAGGTGAAACAAAGTTGTTATTATTGTTTAGGGGTTTTAGCCAGGTCTCTGCGAGGACGACTATGCCGCAGGAGTAGAGGGCCAGGGTAATGTGTAGCTCTGGGATTTTGCTCAGTATGCTCGTTATGTTTATGTTACATATAAGGAGATCTGTTGATTTCCTGGGGGAGAGTAGAATGTTATTTGCCTAGTAGCAGGGGGGTTGTTATTGTTTGTAGGGCCAGGGTTTGGGTGCACATGTCCACTAAGTATGATTCTGGATGCTATTTGGATTATAGGTTTCAGGCATTTGATTACAGATGTGTTATATTTTGAAGAAATGTGGTTGTTTAGTTGATGTGGGGTTACTTTGAATGGAGCAAGGTCAAAAATTGAGATGTTGTAGACAGAAGGAGATATTACTGAGAAGGCTGGTTTATCTAGTGAATGGGTAGGGGATTAAGTCTGAAATTTAGAGTAGCTTGTGCAGTGGTAGGAACTTAAGTGTGAGGTGATGGTGAGGCATATTAATGTAAAGGGAAGGGGACACATTTTGCTGAAAATGTTGCTGTATTCTTGTGAAGTTTTACGAGTTATCTTTACAAGAGTGAGTAGAGATTTAGGTGTGGCTATACTTTAGGTAGTTTGTGGTGGGAGTGGGGGGATTAGGTAGGGGGTATTAGACTGACAAGATAGTACAATTTGAGTATTGTGTGATTGAGGTAATGTGGAGTGAAGGTAGATGGGGATGTGAATTGAAGAGAGTGAGAAGAGGCGTGGCTATATAGAAATGAGGTTGGTGTGAGAGAGAGCCTTAGGGGAGTGGCTAGTTAGGTATAAAGGTCAGGAGCCTGGTGCTGGGTGGGAACAGGGGTAGGGTAAGGGAACAGAGTGAGCCCAAGGTTAGCGAAGAGCGAACAGAGTTTGAAGAGACAAATTCCAGGTATGTGCAAGTAAAAACAAAATTAATTGCTCTGAACAATTGGCTTCTTAGTAGTAAATTTGTTTGTCCATTAAGTTATAACACTTATGTTAGATATTAGTGAGACTGCCTTGGTATGGGCAGCTTGGAGTCTAAATAGAATGATGGAAAAAGTGAAACAAAAGGTATTTACGCTGGGAAGGGAGTCTATAGGGAAGCTATAAAATTCAAAAGACGTCTGGTGACCAAATTACTATAGGGACTAGACAAAAAACTATAATCCAATACCATGTGCAAGCTACTGTAATAATATTGGAGGAGGAAGAAAGAGTAAAAAAATCCCTCCTGCTGGCTCAGGTGTTTGTATTTAGCAAGTTAAGATTATCATAAAATACAGCATTCTAAATAACCTTTATATGGTGAAACATACATACAATAGTGTTTCGTTCTTCAGGGCAGCATAAACTCCCACTTTCTTTTAGGTTTCACAGAGTTGGACATTTGTGCAGTAAAAGGAGTTGTAGCAGTGTCATGAATGTTGGGAATGCACAGAAATTTAGGGACCAAGTGGAAAAACACACCGTGAGGCCAGCAGGGGAGGGATACCCATTTTAAAAATGGTGCCTGTTATATATGAAATGCATATAACTAAGTACTTCATATACAACTATAGCATACCTGAAAGACAATGCAAATGACTGTCCAAATTAGGCTCTTATTTAAAAGCACATTACACTATGGATTATATGTTTGTATGTGTATCGCAGCTTTGATGGCTTTTGAAAACACATTGTTTGAGTATGTAGTCATAGAGCCTTTTATAATAATATTGTCTTAAAAATAATGTAATAATAACTCTAATTATTACAGTCCATCATATAACCAGACAGTGGACACCAGTCCAAAATCAAAATATTCTCTTCCCTTAAAGTTTAAGTAGTTATTGACAGCAGAATATAATAAATGTCAATTATAATAAAAACATGCTTTTTGCATAGAAAATATGATTAGAAAAATAAAGAAAATTATAGAAGATATTGTTATCCTCTCTCATTCTTGTTTTCAACTCTTCCCTTCAAATTTGTTTAGGCATTTGATCCAAATAGATTTTCTTTTATTCTGAAACAAAACTGACTTATAATATGAACATTTTCTTACATAAAAAATAAAATTATGTGTTTAGAAGTTAAAAAAAAAGAGTTGGAAGGATAAACTCCCAGTTTCTTTTGTGTTTCACAGAGTTGGATTTTTCTACAGTAGAAGGCATTATAGCAGAGTTGTGAATGCTGGGAATGCACAGCAATTTAGGGCTAAGGAAAAGAACAAGAGGGAAAGATAATGGTAAAAAGAAAAAACAGGAAGAAAACAGCATCCAAGTAGAACAGCAGTATCATCCACTAAATAAATACAATATTATTTGTAGACTATTATTTCAGGAATCAATATAATGCACCATATAAGAAATATGTATTACTGGCTATAACAAACAAGAAAAATAAACAGTAACTATGCAGAAGAGCAGTATCATCCACTAAACAAAACACAGAGGTATTAATTGTAGACTATGGAATATGGGCGGCCAAGGTGGTGCAGTGGTTAGCATTGCTGCCTCACAGCAAGAGGTTCTCTGGTTTGATCCTCAGCTGGGGTGCCTTTTGTGCGGAGTCTGCATGTCCTCCCTGTGGTCACGTGGGTTTCCTCTGGGTGCTCCGGTTTCCTCCCACATCCCAAAGACATGCTATAAGTGGATTGGACACTCTAAATTGGTGTGAGTGCATGTGCGTGTGTGCCTTCTATGGAAGGTTGGGCACCGGGCTGGCAACTCGACACCGTAAAACTCCACTGCCAATCATGAGCGGACAGGTGATCCGCTGTGGCAACCCCTAACCGGGAAAAGCCGAAAGAAGAAGAAGAAGAAGGCAGGAATCAATATAATGCAACATATAAGAAATATATATTACTGGCTTCAACAAAAGTCTAGGCACCTTAAGGCAAAAAATAGACAAATTCAGTATTGCTAAACCTAAATCAGCAACTCACTAAATTGTACTTAATGAAACTACACAGCCTCTGGTACATACAGTGACAGATGGTACCTACACAAACACACATCAGCTCAGTAGAATACAGAAGCTGCTAACTTAAACAAATGTAATTTAGAACAGTTCTGAAGCAGGCAATTTTGCTTAGAAGTACACACTGACCAGCTGCAAACATTCACACAAAGCAGGACTGCATAATGCACATCAGGTAGAAAACATGCTACACTACTAAACAAAGAACATTTTAAACTATTTAAAAGCAGAAGTACACAGGGCAAGTAGTAATCATTCTCATAAAGTAATTATCTGTAGAATGCACAACAGACAGTTGGAAAAAATGCATTTACAGTATGTACAATCATACCACAAAACAAATAGTTGAAAATAATACATTTACAGCAAGTGGGAAAACACATGGCAAGGCCGGCAGGGGAGCACTACCTATTTTAAAAATGGCACCTGCTAGTTTGAGGGTAGAAGTAAACTCACACCTAACAGGGGTTGAGAGGGACAGACCAGAGGAGAACTACTAAGAAAAAAGCAAAGAAATGTTTCTAGGCAGATATTTGGAGGTGGGAGGGACCGGAGGAGAATCAGTAAGAAAAAAAGCAAGCACCTGTTGCTAGGCAGATATTTGGAGGGGGAGGGACCGGAGGAGAATCAGGAAGAAAAAAGCAAATGGCTGTTGCTAGGCAGATATTTGGAAGAGCCAAATTCCAGGTATGCACAAGTAAAAACAATCAATTGCACTGAAAGATTGGCTTCTTAGTAGTAAATTCATTTGTCCATTAAGCTATAACACTTGTTATTTTACATATTAGTGAGATTGCCTTGGTATGGGCAGCTGGGAGTCTATATAAATTTATATAGTAACAGGGCTATGGTTAAATTGAACAATGGAAAAAGTGAAACAAAATGTATTTAAGTTGGGAAGAGAGTCTATAGGGAAGATACAAAATTCAAAAGACATCTGGTGACCAAAGTACTACAGGGACTAGAGGAAAAACTATAATCCAGTATCATATGCAAGCTACTGTAATAAAATTGGCGGAGGAAAAAATAAAGTAAAAAATCCTGGCTGCTGACTCAGGTGTTTGTATTTAGCATGTTAAGGATTATCATAAAATACAGCTTTCAAAATAACCTTTATATGGTGAAACATAATGTGACACTGCCAGCCCAGCTATCTGGAATTTTGTAAATAATTCTATGTCATTTGTGAATATTGATATAATTTATACAGAAATGTATGTTATGTACACAGCTTCATGAATGTAATTACAGCATACTCTGCTAGAACATAGAAGATTAACTTACAAAACTTCAAGAAAATAAGTTGAAATTAACTGCTTTATGATATGCTATAAAAGTTAGTTTCAATGCAGCAAGCAGATACAATGTCTAGAGCTAGAAGTTTTTTCTATTGTCTGAAAAGAAAAGTAATTACTAGGTTAAAAATGTAATGTGTTTGATTGCATTATGACTTCCTAGCATCTTAGCATCTGTACATCTGAAAGATACTTACTTCTCATACAGAGATGGTAAACTTCTGTTAGTATCTGTTTAGCCTGGGAACTGAAGTCAGGTGACAGAGTGATGTCATCCAAGCTAACCCAGCAGTAATATTTATTATTAATTTAAGAACTCTCTCAGAGACAGAGAGAGACTATGCATTTTGTATTTTGTCTTAGACCTAACAAGAATATACATTCATCATCATCTGCAGTTGCCTTGCTAATAGTAAGTAACTAGGGAAAAGTAATTTCTTTTAGATATAAAGATTAGTTTAGATGTTTTCTGTATTTATTTAAGACTGCCCTGCAATGTTTTAAAATATTTCCTGTGATTTTGAACTCTGAAGTAACTGTGTTTATTTAATGAGTATTGTTTTGTTCTTTTATTATTTATTATTAAATATATTTAAACCTATCTTTGTGGCTGATATCTGTGAGACATATTTAAGCTCTTAGGGTACTTGCATATGTATTTGGTGACCCTCTACAGGTCACTCCTAAATAGTCTTGCAAGTCTTAGTCAAAACTACCATTTGGATAATAGTAACATTACACAGTAGGATCGGACACCCTTTGTAAGGGCCTTATAGTAGCTGATAAGTAAGGGTAGCTGCTACTACCTTATAGTCGGGGCAGAAAGGGGCATAGTATTAAACCTGTGCCAGCCTTTCCCAGGTGTGTGTGTTTTTGTATATCAATCAAATCTCAAAGAGTGTGTGTGTGTGTGTGTGTGTGTGTGTGTGTGTGTGTGTGTGTGTGTGTGTGTGTGTGTGTGTGTGTATGTGTGTCAGCTACTTGGGTAGGGACATGAAGCACTAGTTGGACAGAGAGGGTGCTGGAGGTCTTAGCTTGGCCACTCGGCTGAGATCTTAACCCTATAGCTGTGCCAGTGGGGAGTCTTATTGGGGATCTGGAGAAGGAGGGAGAAACCAGACCCAGACTGACTGTGGTCTCTATGTGCTCTTAAGGGAAATTGTAGTTTACTGTGTGTGTACTTCACATCCTCCCATTGTGTACATCCCTCACTGTTGCCAGTGATGAGGATTGAAGCTCCTTGATTACTGGGCCAGTGCAGGGGCATCACACATACATGTAATAGTGTTTGGTTCTTCAGGGCAACATAAACTCCCAGCTTCTTTTAGGTTTCACAGAGTTGGATGTTTTTGCAGTAAAAGGAGCTGTAGCAGAGTCACAAACACTGGGAATGCACTGCAATTTAAGGCTAAGGAAAAGATCAAGATGGAAAGATAATGGCAAGGAAAAAACAGGAAGAAAAATAAAACAGTATCTATGTAGAAGAGCAGTATCATCCACTAAACAAACACATTAGTATTAGCTGCAGACTATGGTAGGAATCACACAAAAAATCCCAATGCAGAAAGCAATATGAAAACCAGAAGCAGTGCACCAGCAAATGTAAAATACAAGAGCTTTTATGGTAGGAATCAATATAATGCAACATATAAGGAATATGTATTACTGGCTACAACAAACCTTTAGGCACCTTAAGGGAAAAATAGACAAATTCAGTATTGCTAAACCTAAGTCAACAACTCACTAAATTGTACTTAATGAAACTACACAGCCTCTGGTACATACAGTGACAGATGGTACCTACACAAACACACATCAGCTCAGTAGAATACAGAAGCTGCTAACTTAAACAAATGTAATTTAGAACAGTTCTGAAGCAGGCAATTTTGCTTAGAAGTACACACTGACCAGCTGCAAACATTCACACAAAGCAGGACTGCATAATGCACATCAGGTAGAAAACATGCTACACTACTAAACAAAGAACATTTTAAACTATTTAAAAGCAGAAGTACACAGGGCAAGTAGTAATCATTCTCATAAAGTAATTATCTGTAGAATGCACAACAGACAGTTGGAAAAAATGCATTTACAGTATGTACAATCATACCACAAAACAAATAGTTGAAAATAATACATTTACAGCAAGTGGGAAAACACATGGCAAGGCCGGCAGGGGAGCACTACCTATTTTAAAAATGGCACCTGCTAGTTTGAGGGTAGAAGTAAACTCACACCTAACAGGGGTTGAGAGGGACAGACCAGAGGAGAACTACTAAGAAAAAAGCAAAGAAATGTTTCTAGGCAGATATTTGGAGGTGGGAGGGACCGGAGGAGAATCAGTAAGAAAAAAAGCAAGCACCTGTTGCTAGGCAGATATTTGGAGGGAGGGACGGAGGAGAATCAGGAAGAAAAAGCAAATGGCTGTTGCTAGGCAGATATTTGGAAGAGCCAAATTCAGGTATGCACAAGTAAAACAATCAATTGCACTGAAAGATTGGCTTCTTAGTAGTAAATTCATTTGTCCATTAAGCTATAACACTTGTTATTTTACATATTAGTGAGATTGCCTTGGTATGGGCAGCTGGGAGTCTATATAAATTTATATAGTAACAGGGCTATGGTTAAATTGAACAATGGAAAAAGTGAAACAAAATGTATTTAAGTTGGGAAGAGAGTCTATAGGGAAGATACAAAATTCAAAAGACATCTGGTGACCAAAGTACTACAGGGACTAGAGGAAAACTATAATCCAGTATCATATGCAAGCTACTGTAATAAAATTGGCGGAGGAAAAATAAAGTAAAAAATCCTGGCTGCTGACTCAGGTGTTTGTATTTAGCATGTTAAGGATTATCATAAAATACAGCTTTCAAAATAACCTTTATATGGTGAAACATAATGTGACACTGCCAGCCCAGCTATCTGGAATTTTGTAAATAATTCTATGTCATTTGTGAATATTGATATAATTTATACAGAAATGTATGTTATGTACACAGCTTCATGAATGTAATTACAGCATACTCTGCTAGAACATAGAAGATTAACTTACAAAACTTCAAGAAAATAAGTTGAAATTAACTGCTTTATGATGTGCTATAAAAGTTAGTTTCAATGCAGCAAGCAGATACAATGTCTAGAGCTAGAAGTTTTTTCTATTGTCTGAAAAGAAAAGTAATTACTAGGTTAAAAATGTAATGTGTTTGATTGCATTATGACTTCCTAGCATCTTAGCATCTGTACATCTGAAAGATACTTACTTCTCATACAGAGATGGTAAACTTCTGCTAGTATCTGTTTAGCCTGGGAACTGAAGTCAGGTGACAGAGTGATGTCATCCAAGCTAACCCAGCAGTAATATTTATTATTAATTTAAGAACTCTCTCAGAGACAGAGAGAGACTATGCATTTTGTATTTTGTCTTAGACCTAACAAGAATATACATTCATCATCATCTGCAGTTGCCTTGCTAATAGTAAGTAACTAGGGAAAAGTAATTTCTTTTAGATATAAAGATTAGTTTAGATGTTTTCTGTATTTATTTAAGACTGCCCTGCAATGTTTTAAAATATTTCCTGTGATTTTGAACTCTGAAGTAACTGTCTTTATTTAATGAGTATTGTTTTGTTCTTTTATTATTTATTATTAAATATATTTAAACCTATCTTTGTGGCTGATATCTGTGAGACATATTTAAGCTCTTAGGGTACTTGCATATGTATTTGGTGACCCTCTACAGGTCACTCCTAAATAGTCTTGCAAGTCTTAGTCAAAACTACCATTTGGATAATAGTAACATTACACAGTAGGATCGGACACCCTTTGTAAGGGCCTTATAGTAGCTGATAAGTAAGGGTAGCTGCTACTACCTTATAGTCGGGGCAGAAAGGGGCATAGTATTAAACCTGTGCCAGCCTTTCCCAGGTGTGTGTGTTTTTGTATATCAATCAAATCTCAAAGAGTGTGTGTGTGTGTGTGTGTGTGTGTGTGTGTGTGTGTGTGTGTGTGTGTGTGTGTGTGTGTGTATGTGTGTCAGCTACTTGGGTAGGGACATGAAGCACTAGTTGGACAGAGAGGGTGCTGGAGGTCTTAGCTTGGCCACTCGGCTGAGATCTTAACCCTATAGCTGTGCCAGTGGGGAGTCTTATTGGGGATCTGGAGAAGGAGGGAGAAACCAGACCCAGACTGACTGTGGTCTCTATGTGCTCTTAAGGGAAATTGTAGTTTACTGTGTGTGTACTTCACATCCTCCCATTGTGTACATCCCTCACTGTTGCCAGTGATGAGGATTGAAGCTCCTTGATTACTGGGCCAGTGCAGGGGCATCACACATACATGTAATAGTGTTTGGTTCTTCAGGGCAACATAAACTCCCAGCTTCTTTTAGGTTTCACAGAGTTGGATGTTTTTGCAGTAAAAGGAGCTGTAGCAGAGTCACAAACACTGGGAATGCACTGCAATTTAAGGCTAAGGAAAAGATCAAGATGGAAAGATAATGGCAAGGAAAAAACAGGAAGAAAAATAAAACAGTATCTATGTAGAAGAGCAGTATCATCCACTAAACAAACACAGTAGTATTAGCTGCAGACTATGGTAGGAATCACACAAAAAATCCCAATGCAGAAAGCAATATGAAAA
Source organism: Protopterus annectens (assembly GCF_019279795.1). Lineage (NCBI taxonomy): Eukaryota > Metazoa > Chordata > Ceratodontiformes > Protopteridae > Protopterus > Protopterus annectens. Next base: position 591,339,073 of record NC_056731.1, on the reverse strand, counting down.
CCAGAAGCAGTGCACCAGCAAATGTAAAATACAAGAGCTTTTATGGTAGGAATCAATATAATGCAACATATAAGGAATATGTATTACTGGCTACAACAAACCTTTAGGCACCTTAAAGGAAAAATAGACAAATTCAGTATTGCTAAACCTAAGTCAACAACTCACTAAATTGTACTTAATGAAACTACACAGCCTCTGGTACATACAGTGAGAGATAGTACCTACACAAACACACTCCAGCTCAATAGAATACAGAAGCTACTAACTTAAGCAAATGTGATTTAGAACAGTTCTGAGGTAGGTAATTTTGCTTGGAAGTACACACTGACCAGCTGCAAACATTCACACAAAGCATGACCGCATAATGCACATGGGGTAGAAAATATATTACACTACTTAACAATGACCATTTTAAACAACTCAAAAGCAGAAGTACGCATTGCAAATAGTTATTCTCAAAGCAATTATCCATACAATGCACAATAGATAGTTGAATAAAATGCATTTATATAGTATGTACAATCGCACGGCAAAGCAAATAGTTGAAAATAATACACTTACAGCAAGTGGAAAAACCCACCATGTAGCCAGCAGGGGAGGACAAACTATTTTAAAAATGGAGCCCGTTTGTTTGGGGTTAGAAGTAAACTCTCACCTGACATGGGTTGCGGGGGGGGGGGGACAGAGGAGAACTAGTAAGAAAAAAGCAAATGGTTGTGGCTAGGCAGATACTTGCAGGGGGTGGGGCCAGAGGAGAATCAGTATGAAAAAGCAAAAGTTTGTTGCTAGGCAGATCTTTGGAAGAGCCAAATTTCAGGTATTTGCAAGCAAAAACAATCAATTGCTCTGAACTATTGGCTTCTTAGTAGTAAATTCATTTGTCCATTAAGCTATAACACTTGTTATTTTAGATATTAGTGAGACTGCCTTGGTATGGGGAGCTGAGAGTCTAAATAAATTAATATAGTAACAGGGCTATGGTTAAATAGAATGATGGAAAAAGTGAAACAAAATGTACTTAAATTGGGAAGGGAGTCTATAGGGAAGATATAAAATTCAAAAGACATCTGGTGACCAAATTACTATAGGGACTAAAGGAAAAATTATAATCCACTACCATGTGCAGGCTACTGTAATACTGGAGGAGGAAGAAATAGAGTAAAAAATCCCTGCTGCTGGTGTAGGTGGTTGTATTTAGCAAGTTTATTTATTTATTTTATTTTACAAAACCTGCCACTTTCTCAGCTGACCAACTACCAGCAGTATACCTGCAAAAAGGAGCTAATGTCATAGCCTATCCCATTTCCATACTGATTAAAAGAACCATAAGTGAAGGACCCATCTCAACTATCTGGAAAATCCCTCACATTATCCCCCTACATAAAGGTAGGAACTTGAACGACTTTTCAAACTATCGCCCTATAGCTTTACTCTCTCTCCACTGTCAAAAATAATGGAAAAATGCATCCATAAGCAACTACTTAACCACCTAATCCAAAATAACTTACTTGCCAACTGTCAACATGGATTTCGACCATTCCACAGTACTACCAATGCCCTGCTATCCTTTACAGACTGCATTAACAAAAACCGTAACAACAGTATACTTTCCTCTGCAGTCTTTATTGATTTATCTAAAGCTTTCGATATGGTTAATCACCAGCTACTTTTAAATATACTGAAATCCCTTTCACTTGAACCTCTAGCCATAAAATGGTTTGAATCTTATTTAGACAATAGACAGCAGGCTGTGCTACGGGATAATAATCTATCTACACACCTCCCCATTTCCCTCGGTGTTCCGCAGGGCTCCATATTAGGCCCACTCATATTTTCTATTTTTATTAATGACCTACACTCAGCAATTCTTCAAGCCACCTGTATTCAATACGCAGACAACTCCATGATAATTTGTTCAGCCTCTTCTCTATCTGAACTACAGTCCCTTACCCAAAAAGCATTTAATACAGTAGAACAATAAAAAAATGCTGCCTCATCCTAAACCCCCAAAAAAACTAAACTTTTACTTTTCACTCCAACCCGAAAGTCCACCCCAGCATATTGCACACTCTTATCTAATAATGGCACTCTCGTATCTCCTGACCCAACCACTAAACTCTTAGGAATAACAATAGATAGCAACCTTAACTTTGATACTCATATTAACAACACAATAAAAACAGTCAACAAGAAATTGGCGTCCCTCTATAGAATCAAACCCTTCCTTACACTATTAGCCAGGACCGCTATAGCCCGAACTCACTTAATCTCCACTCTACTCTATGCTTCACCTATTATACACTAATCTTTCAAAAAACAACCTCAACAAACTGGCAATCTCCTATAATAATATTGCTAGATTTGCCACTGGCTCTCCTTTTAGAACTCATCATTGTCTTAATCTAAAGCAACTAGGATGACTAGAGTTTCAAAATCAGCTTCAATTTCACCAGCTTGCTATTGCCCTTAAGACCCTGTGTCAACCCACCAACACTCCAATACTCTCTAGCCTCATGACCCCTTACAACAATCTTAAATGTTAAGCTTCTCAAATAAACTACTTATTTGTACTTGCAGATCCAACAACTTGGCAGGAGACTCTCTGTTGTTTAATACTGTTGGAAAGCACTGGAACCTACTACCCACTGAACTCTTATCTCTTTCCTCAATAACACTTTTTAAAAAGAAACTAAAACTATTTCTTAGAACACATTGGTTATGCCCCTTTACTAACCCTGACTAACTCTTTGTCTTTATACTAATGAATACTCTGCACCTTTAACTCTTCTGTACTAACTACAGACTTATCCTTAAAAAAACCAAAGAGACCATGCTATTGCAATTTAAATCCATGTATATATGTATATAGCATCATATTTTATGTACATTACCTTTACAGTTTGTGTTATGTTCACTAAGAGTATTGTATTTTTATTAACAACAGCTGTGTTAAGCTTGGACTGTTGCAACATTCTGTATTGTATTGTGTGTGTTGGAGCTTTTCTCCCTGGGCCTCTACTGAAAATGGACATGTATCCAGTTACACTAGCCCGGTCAACAAATGTAAAATAAATAAAAAAATAAAGGGCCTTGTTTAGGCCTTGACAAGTTGTTAAAACCTCCAACATAAGAGAAATCACTCATGACTTGCTGAATGCTTAGGTCTTTTTTATTTAAACTGTACTCCATGGAAGCACTCCTAACCATGGAGAATGCAGACATATGTGCTGTCGCAGAAACATTTATTTATTTATTGACATTTGTTGACTGGGAAAGCTCCATACAATCACAGATATTTTACAAAACATCAGCTTAACTTTGAAAGTCAAGAAAGTTTTTACATAATACAAATTGAAGTAGATATACAAGACAAATAGATATTATAGAGGAATACAATACAAGAAAATAAACCCAGTGTGTTAAATGTTTAGTAATTGTATTTATATATTCTCATAAGTAAGAATACTGTTTAATCAATTCTGTTTATTCAGCCACAGAAATAAAGAAAGCAAGAAAGACTGAATACGAAGACAGATAGTACATTGCAAAAGTATTTGTAGTGTATAGTGGCCAAAACATTTAAGGTGGTTTAATCCTATGACTACAAGAACAGACAAGGTTACTGAGACAGTGTTCTTTTAGTGCTAATTTAAGTGTTTTTAAAGAGTCTCGTTGAGTAAGAGACAGAGGGAGTATGTTCCAAAGTTTAGCAATGGCATGGGAATAGAGACATTGTCCAGCTCTTTTGTTGGGTTTAGTTATGCTTAAGAGTTGTTTGTTAGAGGACCTAAGATGCCGAGTAGGGGTGTGTGTTTGTATTATAGTTTGAAGGGATGGACAGAAGTTTGGATTATTTAGTAGTTTTTGGGTGAGAGCACGTTGGGAGTAATATAAGTAAAGAGCGAACTCAAACCAGTTTATAGATTTAATGGTCAGGCAATGATGTGTGGGAGTTGACATGTTGGAGACAAACTTAGCTATTTTATAGTAGCATGACTGCAGTTTGCTCAGGAGAGATGTGTGTAGGTTAGTGAAAATGGGGCATCCATAGAGGAGGAAGGGTAGAAGTAGACTATCAGCTAGTTTCAGCTTGGTAGACTTGTCCAAATAGAATTTATGCCTATAGAGTTTGTCAAGCTTAAAATGGGTCTTTTTGATTGAGCTGAGTATATGATTCTCAAAGGATAGTTTGTCATCAGTTGTGATACCAAGTACGTTGGCTGTTTTTACAATTTCAATTTCTCTATTATTTTGAGAGAACATTTTAAAGTCTAGAGTTAGAGGCTTGGTTGTGAAGAGTAAAAGTTCTGAATTTTTTGGGATTAAGTAGCAGTTGAGCTTCGTTAAGCCAGCATTCAGTGGAAGTAAATGCAGTTTGTGTTAACTTTAGGAGATTTGACATGTTGTTAGAGGATATAATTATTGTCGAATCGTCTGTGTATTGAATGAGTGGACTTTGCAGGTATGCATTTTGGAGATTAATAATGTTATAAAGCAAGGGCCCAAGAATAGACCCTTGGGGAAGACCTGTGTGTTGAGTAAGTAATCAAATTGCTTACTTTGCCATTTAACAGATTGTGTTCTGTTGTGTAGATAGTTATGGACCCAGGATAGAGTGTGTGGGAATAGAACCAGGACAGAGTGTGTGGGAAGTAGTTTACGGTCTCAAGTTGTAAAAGTAGTTTTTAGTGGGATAATATGGCAAAAGCTTTTGATAGGTCTAGTAGGATCACTGATGTTAGTAGGTCTGCATCAAGAGATTTGCATACAGTGTTGGTAAATGACAGTACTGCTGTTATTGTGCTGTTTCCTGGACGAAAACCATGTTGGGTGGGTGCGAGTAGGTTATTGTCTGTGAGATGTTTTAGCAACTGAGAATGAATACACTTTTCTAGAATTTTAGATAGAGGTGAAAGTATAGAGTTGGGCTGGTAGTTAGATAGATCACTGGTGTTACCGCCTTTGGGAAGGGGAGTAATAATTGAGTTTTTACATAGTTGTGGGACACATGACTCAGAGATTGATCAGTTAATGAGAATGATAATTGGAAACAGGTATAGAATCTGCTACAAGTTTTAGGTATTCACCTGGGAGTCCATCGGAAGAGAGGGAGCATGGTTTTAGTTTTGAAAGCAGTTTACAATCTAGAGAGGTGGGTACCGATTTTAATGTAAATAGAGGAGTGGATGGGTTTTTGTTGGAATTGCAATTGATGTGGGGGGAGTGGTTAGAGAGTGTATTGTTTATTATGTTGACAATTATACTTTCGTTAGTTTGTAGAGAGAAATCAGTAACAAGTTTTTGGATAGTACCAATAAAATGAGAGTTGAAGGCTTGGGCAATTTCTTGAGGGTCTTTGTCAGGAGATGGGGAGGGGTTGTGTTGAGTACCAGGATTTAGGAGAGAAGAAACAAGAGTTCCAGAACAATTTGGGATTATTTTGTTGGGTAGTGAGTTTAGTGGAGAAATAGCTTTTATCATTGATGACTTCCTTTTTGGCATTGTTACGGAGTTGTTTATATCTGAGTTCACGTTTTGGGGCTCTGTTTCTATGCCATTCCTTCCAGGCTTTATCCCTGGAGGTAAGTAACTGTTTAGTTAGCCACGGAGCATGGTTAGGCTTTACTCTTTAGATATCCTACACAGTCTTGCCCCCACATGTACCAAAAAAAGACTTTATTAAAATAGCTAATTGCTTCATCCAGTGGGAGAAAGTTGGTAGGGGACCAGTTGTGGGTTTTTAGAGAGACTAACAATAGTTGTTCATTGAAATGGGTAAGATTCCTAGTTTTTCTTAGACAATGCAGTTTGTGTATTTCAAGTTGAGTTCTGAGTATAGGCAGGAAGATGGTTACTAAAGGTATTGGGTAGGGTCCCTGCCTTGGTGAATTTTTGAGGGTGTGAGATGAGTATCCAGCCTAGGGTTGATTCTGTTTTTTTTACCTTATGAGTGGGGTTAGAAATGAGTTGGGAAAACATGTGCAAGTTAATACTACTTAGTTGGGAGTCAGAGATGAGTGTTCGCCAGTTTATATTTGTGTCACCAAGAATGAGGGTTTCAATTGATATATTGAGGGTGGTCCAGGATAGTAGAACTTCCAGAAAAGGTATGTTTTGACCTGGGGGAATATAGAGTACAACAATACATAATTGTTTTCTGTTGTTAATGTGAAGGTTAACTAGTAATAATTCAATATTTCCAAATGTTGGTATAGGTTTATCATATAGTACAACAGCTAAAGTGTCACGGTAGATTAATACAACACCTCCACCTTTTTATGTAGCCGGTCATTTCTATGTATAGTATATCCTGGAGGGATTATCTCAGTGTTAGCGATATGTGGTTTTAGATACTTCTCTGTGAGAGCTACATTATCTGGGGTGTAGTGAGAGAGCTAGGAGTGGAATTTGGTGGTTTTGTTACAGATACTACGCAAATTAATTGTAGTAAAGCAGAGGTTCTTGGCACTAGAAGAAATGTTTTGGATAGAATGGTTGATTGATCCATGTAGCCACATAGAGAGAGGATTTAGGGTGAATGGCACCACATAGAGAGAGGGCCTGGTAGTGACATGTAATTATGGAGGGATGTTGAGTTATGAAGAGAGGCCTATGGTTGAGGTTAAAAATGTATTTTAGTTTGATTATGATGACAAAGTAACTAATTTTTGTAAGGTGCCAAGTATGGAAGTTTAATAAAGAGGATGAGATGTCAGAGAATTTATTGGCATTAGTGTGGGGTGCAATGGGCAATGTGGAAAATGTTGAAGTTGGGGATTGAAATATAGTATGTAGGGAGTTGGTGTGGGATAGGACAAGAAGAATGGAGGTAAGGGAGATTATGGTGTGGGATAGGACAAGAAGACTAGAGGTAAGGGAGATTATGGTGTGGGATAGGACAAGAAGACTAGAGGTAAGGGAGATTATGGTGTGGGACAGGACAAGAAGACTGGAGGTAAGAGATATTATGGTGTGGGACAGGACAAGAAGACTGGAGGTAAGGGAGATTATGGTGTGGGACAGGACAAGAAGACTGGAGGTAAGAGAGATTATGGTGTGGGATAGGACAAGAAGACTGGAGGTAAGGGAGAGTATGGTGTGGGATAATACAAGAATACTGGAGGTAAGGGAGATTATGGTGTGGGATAGGACAAGAAGAATGGAGGTAAGGGAGATTATGGTGTGGGATAGGACAAGAAGACTGGAGGTAAGCGAGAGTATGGTGTGGGATAGGACAAGAAGACTGGAGGTAAGGGAGAGTACGGTGTGGGATAGGACAAGAAGACTGGAGGTAAGGGAGATTACGGTGTGGGATAGGACAAGAAGACTGGAGGTAAGGGAGATTATGGTGTGGGACAGGACAAGAAGACTGGAGGTAAGGGAAATTATGGTGTGAGACAGGACAAGAAGACTGGAGGTAAGGGAAATTATGGTGTGAGACAGGACAAGAAGACTGGAGGTAAGGGAGATTATGGTGTGGGATAGGACAAGAAGAATGGAGGTAAGGGAGATTATGGTGTGGGATAGGACAAGAAGAATGGAGGTAAGGGAGATTATGGGGTGGGATAGGACAAGAAGACTAGAGGTAAGGGAGATTATGGTGTGGGATAGGACAAGAAGACTAGAGGTAAGGGAGATTATGCTGTGGGATAGGACAAGAAGAATGGAGGTAAGGGAGATTATGGTGTGGGATAGGACAAGAAGACTGGAGGTAAGGGAGATTATGGTGTGGGATAGGACAAGAAGAATGGAGGTAAGGGAGATTATGGTGTGGGTTAGGACAAGAAGACTGGAGGTAAAGGAGATTATGGTGTGGGATAGGACAAGAAGACTGGAGGTAAGGGAGATTATGGTGTGGGATAGGACAAGAAGACTGGAGGTAAGGGAGATTATGGTGTGGGATAGGACAAGAAGACTGGAGGTAAGGGAGAGTATGGTGTGAGATAGGACAAGAATACTGGAGGTAAGGGAGATTATGGTGTGGGACAGGACAAGAAGACTGGAGGTAAGGGAGATTATGGTGTGGGATAGGACAAGAAGAATGGAGGTAAGGGAGATTATGGTGTGGGATAGGACAAGAAGACTGGAGGTAAGGGAGAGTATGGTGTGGGATAGGACAAGAAGAATGGAGGTAAGGAGATTATGGTGTGGGAGACAAGAAGACTGGAGGTAAGGGAGATTATGGTGTGGGACAGGACAAGAAGACTGGAGGTAAGGGAGATTATGGTGTGGGATAGGACAAGAAGACTGGAGGTAAGGGAGATTATGGTGTGGGATAGGACAAGAAGACTGGAGGTAAGGAGATTATGGTGTGGGATAGGACAAGAAGACTGGAGGTAAGGGAGATTATGGTGTGGGACAGGACAAGAAGACTGGAGGTAAGGGAGATTATGGTGTGAGATAGGACAAGAATACTGGAGTATGGTGTGGGACAGAACAGGAAGACTGGAGGTAAGGGAGATTATGGTGTGGGATAGGACAGACTGGAGGTAAGGGAGATTATGGTGTGGGATAGGACAAGAAGACTGGAGGTAAGGGAGATTATGGTGTGGGATAGGACAAGAAGACTGGAGGTAAGGGAGATTATGGTGTGAGATAGGACAAGAATACTGGAGGAGATTATGGTGTGGGACAGGACAAGAGACTGGAGGTAAGGGAGGTATGGTGTGGGATAGGACAATGGTGTGGGACTGGAGGTAAGGGAGATTATGGTGTGGGACAGGACAAGAAGATTGGAGGTAAGTGAGATTATGGTGTGGGATGGGACAAAAGAATGGAAGTAAGGGTTACGGTGTGGAAGAATGGAGGTAAGGGAGATTATGGTGTGGGATAGGACAAGAAGACTGGAGGTAAGGAGATTATGGTGTGGGATAGGACAAGAAGAATGGAGGTAAGGGAGATTATGGTGTGGGATAGGACAAGAAGACTGGAGGTAAGGGAGATTATGGTGTGGGATAGGACAAGAAGACTGGAGGTAAGGGAGATTATGGTGTGGGATAGGACAAGAAGAATGGAGGTAAGGGAGAGTATGGTGTGAGATAGGACAAGAATACTGGAGTTAAGGGAGATTATGGTGTGGGACAGAACAGGAAGACTGGAGGTAAGGGAGATTATGGTGTGGGATAGGACAAGAAGACTGGAGGTAAGGGAGATTATGGTGTGGGATAGGACAAGAAGACTGGAGGTAAGGGAGATTATGGTGTGGGATAGGACAAGAAGACTGGAGGTAAGGGAGAGTATGGTGTGAGATAGGACAAGAATACTGGAGGTAAGGGAGATTATGGTGTGGGACAGGACAAGAAGACTGGAGGTAAGGGAGATTACGGTGTGGGATAGGACAAGAAGAATGGAGGTAAGGGAGATTATGGTGTGGGATAGGACAAGAAGACTGGAGGTAAGGGAGAGTATGGTGTGGGATAGGACAAGAAGACTGGAGGTAAGGGAGAGTATGGTGTGGGATAGGACAAGAATACCGGAGGTAAGGGAGATTATGGTGTGGGATAGGACAAGAATACCAGAGGTAAGGGGAGATTATGGTGTGGGATAGGACAAGAAGACTGGAGGTAAGGGAGATTATGGTGTGGGACAGGACAAGAAGACTGGAGGTAAGGGAGATTATGGTGTGGGACAGGACAAGAAGACTGGAGGTAAGGGAGATTATGGTGTGGGATAGGACAAGAAGAATGGAGGTAAGGGAGATTACGGTGTGGGATAGGACAAAAAGAATGGAGGTAAGGGAGATTACGGTGTGGGATAGGACAAGAAGAATGGAGGTAAGGGAGATTACGGTGTGGGATAGGACAAGAAGACTGGAGGTAAGGGAGATTATGGTGTGGGATAGGACAAGAAGACTGGAGGTAAGGGAGATTATGGTGTGGGATATGACAAGAAGACTGGAGGTAAGGGAGATTATGGTGTGGGATTGGACAAGAAGAATGTGGGACAGGACAAGAAGATTGGAGGTAAGGGAGATTATGGTGTGGGATAGGACAAGAAGATTGTAGGTAAGGGAGATTATGGTGTGGGATAGGACAAGAAGACTGGAGGTAAGGGAGATTATAGTGTGGGATATGACAAGAAGACTGGAGGTAAGGGAGATTATGGTGTGGGATCGGACAAGAAGAATGGAGGTAAAGGAGATTATGGTGTGGGATAGGACAAGAAGACTGGAGGTAAGGGAAAGTATGGTTTGGGATAGGACAAGAAGACTGGAGGTAAGGGAGATTATGGTGTGGGATAGGACAAGAAGACTGGAGGTAAGGGAGATTATGGTGTGGGATAGGACAAGAAGACTAGAGGTAAGGGAGATTATGGTGTGGGATAGGACAAGAAGACTGGAGGTAAGGGAAATTACATGTTAGGAAAAGGTACTATAGTAAAGGAGAAGAATGAGGAATATTCAGGAAGGGAAACATTAGCAAGGAAAATAATTAGGGTGGAGTGAATGGGAGGATACTGGTGTAGGTGTCTTTGTGTTGATTGGGGTTAGACAGGAAAGGGAAGAGCTTTTGAAAGGTATAAATGTAATTGATGTGGGGGTAGCTGAGAATGGTGGTAGGGCTGGGGAGCGGAGTGAGCCCAAGCAGAGCGAGGGTAAATGAATCAGGCAGAGACCTTGAGGCAGCTTGCCAGACCACAGTAGAAACAATCTGTTAATGTATCCCTCAAGAAAATGGAGCAGTTAAGAGTTGGCAGTTCCTAGAGGTAAGAAAAACGCATGTAATAGCAACCTAACACATGCTGCTTTATTAGTTCTGTATAGTTTTGCAGCTCTTGATATTAGCAGTTGCTAAAAAGAGAGAAGAATGAAGGGAGAAAGTTCAGGGGAAAGGATATGGGAGTCCAACACTATTTGTTTGAGTTAGTGAGGTGCCACTAGTCAAATAATTCTGGAGCATTTCTCCCCAGGCCTCCGCTGAAAACAGGATCTGTGGAACCTAGTCGGACTTTCCTGGTCAACAAATGTTAAATAAATAAAATAAAATAAAATAAGCAATAAAGTGTTTCACTACAGAAACTTGCCTAGTACAGCAAGAAGATTAATGACACTAATAGTTTCCCTGCAGGTGAGATGAATGCTTGTAGTTCTTGTCATGAGGAAACTGCAAAGAGGTGGGAGATCCAGTTAAGCATGGTGTGCTCACTGGGAAATTGCAAACAGCATTCGGGGAGCCAATGAAATTCCCTTCATAGAGATGAAAAGGCTGTTTGAAAATCTTAATAAAATACATAAATACAAAGAAGGACTATTAAATACTAATAAGCCAAGTGGAAGTTGTAATGTTTGCAGGTTTATCCTAGAAGGACCATATGTTAACTTAAGACATTTAGCATATACAATCAAGGTACTGGGATATTTTAATTGCAAAACTAAAGGACTTCTTTATAAAGGGGTTTCTACAAGTAGCACTGCATTCTATATAGGAATGACAATGTTGAATTTGTGTTAGAATTAGGTAACATTTAGTATAAAAAGGAAAGATCACAAGAATAATTTCTTTAAGCACACATTAAAGTGTCAAAATTACAAAAAGTTTTTATTTTCAGTTTTAGAACAGGGAGTTAGTGATTTGAAGGGTGGTGATTTTAAGACCAATTTAGAACAAAAAGAAACCTTATGGCAAATAAAATTAAACACAGATAAAGAACCTGGACTTAATGATGCTGTCAATATAGAGTGTATTTGCACAAATACAATACACAGATTTTTTAATTGTGCATTGTTCCTTTAAGATTATAAATGGTTGTATGTTTTTATATCTGGGATTTGTATTTAAACTTATTTGTAACACTGTGCATTCTGATGAAGTCCTGGATGAAAGCATGGAATGAAGTGTTGTGGTATGGTAAAATTGCTCCTTTGCATTTTTTTTTTTATTCTTTGGTTGGTGTTCCATCACTGGAATTAAGGATTATTTGTGTTTGGAGTCTGACAAGGCCTTGTATGCCATAGATCTCCTCTCAACAGTCAGTAGAAGATGGAATACAGGGATAGGGCCTTGAGGCGGTCTGCATAGGACATGTTATGCCCTGTATTCCTTTACTGAGGAACCTGTGTAGAAGTTCCAATTGTTGGATATGCCTAGTTAGGTATATACCAAATGGGGCACTGAACCAAAAGGCAGGTTTTCTGAATGCCAAATACAGTGGAATAATGACTTCTTCAGACCTAGATGCCATTCCTTTGTTTATAAGTTGAGCAATATAGAATGATTTCCTCACTATTGTAGACACTATGGTGAAAGGTTAGATTACTGTTTGTGTGTTTCCCCAGGTCTCTGTTCAGCCTAACACCATACTTATGGCCAACTTCAACTCCCCCTCCATAAACTGGTGGACTTGTACAACCCATAATTCAGTTGCTTGGAGGGTTTTCTCCTTACTCAATGCAAACACCCTGGAGTAACTAGTTAGCTCCTCAAATGGAGGAAATAACATGCTAGACCTAGTACTCAATCATGAGGAGATGCTACTTTCTCCCATGCAGTAACTTCTCCCTGGTAAGATCTGACCACAAAATGATCTCCATTAGTATTAAAACTAACTAGAAACCCCATCAAACTCCAAACCCATTAAGGACTTCGTTTCATATAAATGGTCTTATCAAAATGACAGCTTATTAAACTTCCAAGCCCCTCTAAACCCAGATGACAATGATGCCTACTCTGAGCTGTACACAAAACCACTGTACAACACATTCATAGCTGCATAGAGGAGGCAGTACATGTCCAAGTCAAACCTATGATTACTGGCAAAAATAAGCCACCCTGGTAGATCCCTAGTAGAAATAGGCTATTCAACAAAAAGAAAAACACTCTCCAAAGCAAAGAAGGAAGGAACAGACAAAACAGTGCAAAAAAAGATACTCATCTAAACAAACTAGACAGCTGCTCAAATATACCAAAGCAAACAATGAGGTAAAGATAGCCTCTCAGGTGAAAGAAAACCATAAGGCTTTTAATTAATTATGTTCGTAACCTCAGAGGAAATTCTCAGCAATGTGCCGAGTTAACCATGAACTATAACATTACACCCAGCATGAAACTATAGCAAACTTGCTGGCCAACAAGTTCTGTTCAAACTCCCCCATCCCTTCCTACCACAACCAAAGAAATATCTACAACCATCCCCTTACTGGTCATTGAGGGAACAGGTTCATACTGTGCTCATTAAAGCCCAAAAACACAGCCTCTGTGGGTCCCAACAACATTCCAGGATGCTTCTTAAATAGCTTAAAACAGAATCTACCAGGGCCACTACAAACCCTCTTTAAACACAGCCTCTAGGAGAGCTTTATCCCAGAGGAATGGAGGACTGCAACAGTTACCCCTCTGCACCCAGGGAACTACAGGCCCATAAGCTTGACATGTCTTATCTGCAAGGCCATGGAGAGAATTAAGGGATCTGATCTATAATGATATAGGAATTCTTCATGCACTGGAACACACTCAGTTTGGCTTTGGCAAATGGAGGTCTTGCCTGCTCAATCTGGTGGAGTTCAAGAAAGTCACCAGGGCCATTAAAGATGGTAAAATGGTACACACTGCTTATCTAGACCTGGCTAAATCCCTCACTCAGGGTTCATAGATAAAATCACTCAGTTAGGCATAAACCTTTACATAATCACATGGATGGGCAACTGGCTCACCGACAGGACATACACAATCTGGATAGGTGAATCCACTTCTGATAAAAACCTATTGCTAACAGTGTCCCCACAGGGTTCAGTATTGGTGTACACTTCTCTGAAGTGAAGCCCAACATTAGGTCTCTGGCTCACCAAGTTTGCCAATGACCAAGCTTTGAGCAATCAGTAAATCTCCAAATGATTTGACATCTTACAAACAGGGCTAAAAATGAAAAACAGCTGGTGCCAAAACTATGGTCTGAAACTAAATAGTAAAATGCATAATTATACACTTGGGTAAATTAGACATCCCTGCAAATTATAAAATTGATAGCACAACCCTAAAAGTAGACTTAGTGGTAAGGGACTTAGGAACCCAGATGGTAACCTAAACTTTGACAACCAGGTAGCTACAGTAGTGAGGAAATCCTGTGTGGCTCAAGTTAAGTGAAGGCATGGGATCAAAATCAAAGGACATCATAGTACCCTTTTACTCATCAGGGCCATAATAGAGTATGATGTTCCTTTCTGCATGTACCTAACCAGGCAGTTAAGCCAACTGAGAGGTTCTTCACTTAAAAAATATAAAGCGTAAAACATGTCTTATGAGGACCTAATAAAGGCCCTATCCCTTCACTACATCTCATATAAATTACTGAGAGGGGGACTTACACCTGACCTACAAGGCATTCTCTGATCCAGCCCTCATGAAAATATTACATTTTGCAAGAAAAATTTCACAGGGGTTACATGTTCCATGGACCTGTACCTTAGAAATTCTTAACAGAAGTACATTGCTAATTGTGTACATATTTATCGCAAGAAATGCATATGTATTCATAAAGAGCCTGATATGAGTACAGTACATTAAGCAGCTCTAAAAAAAAAACAGTCACAAGTTGCAGACAGAAATCAAATCTTTACTGATAAAAAAGGACATGTATCCAGTTAGACTAGTCCGGTCAACAAATGTAAAATAAATAAAAAAATAAAGGGCCTTGTTTAGGCCTTGACATGTTGTTAAAACCTCCAACACAAGAGAAATCACTCATGACTTGCTGAATGCTTAGGTCTTTTTTATTTAAACTGTACTCCATGGAAGCACTCCTAACCATGGAGAATGCAGACATATGTGCTGTCGCAGAAACATTTATTTATTTATTTATTGACATTTTTTGACTGGGAAAGCTCCATACAATCACAGATATTTTACAAAACATCAGCTTAACTTTGAAAGTTAAGAAAGTTTTTACATAATACAAACTGAAGTAGATATACAAGACAAACAGATATTATAGAGGTATACAATACAAGAAAATAAACCAAGTGTGTTAAATGTTTAGTAATTGTATTTATATATTCTCATAAGTAAGAATACTGTTTAATCAATTCTGTTTACTCAGCCACAGAAATAAAGAAAGCAAGAAAGACTGGATACGAAGACAGATAGTGTACATTGCAAAAGTATTTGTAGTGTATAGTGGCCAAAACATTTAAGGTGGTTTAATCATATGACTACAAGAATAGACAAGATTATTGTGTTCTTTTAGTGCTAATTTAAATGTTTTTAAAGAACCTAGTTGAGTAAGAGAGAGAGGGGGGAGCATGTTCCAAAGTTTGGCAATGGCATGGGAATAGAGACATTGTCCAGCTCTTTTGTTGGGTTTAGTTATGGTTAAAGTTGTTTGTTAGAGGACCTAAGATGCCGAGTTGGGGTGTGTGTTTGTATTATAGTTTGAAGGGATGGGCAGAAGTTTGGATTATTTAGTAGTTTATGGGTGAGAGTACGTTGGGAGTAATATAAGTAAAGAGGGAACTCAAACCAGTTTATAGATTTAATGGTCAGGCAATGATCTGTACGAGTTGGCATGTTGGAGACAAACTTGGCTATTTTATAGTAGCATGACTGCAGTTTGCTCAGGAGAAATGTGTGTAGGTTAGTGAAAATGGGGCGTCCATAGAGGAGGAAGGGTAGAAGTAGACTATCAGCTAGTTTCAACTTGGTAGACTTGTCCAAATAGAGTGTATGCCTATAGAGTTTGCCAAGCTTAAAATGGGTCTTTTTGATTGAGCTGAGAATATATTCTCAAAGGATAGTTTGTCATCAATTGTGATACCAAGTACATTGGCTGTTTTTACAATTTCAATTTCTCTATTGTTTTGAGAAAATATTTTAAAGTCTAGAGTTAGAGGCTTGGTTGTGAAGAGTAAACATTTTTAATTTTTTGGGATTAAGTAGCAGTTGAGCTTCGTTAAGCCAGCATTCAGTGGAAGCAAATGCATTTTGTGTTAACTTTAGGAGATTTGACATGTTGTTGGAGGATGTAATTATTGTTGAATCGTCTTTGTATTTAATGAGTGAACTTTGCAGGGATGCTTTTTGGATATTAATAATGTTATAAAGCAAGGGCCCAAGAATAGACCCTTGGCGAAGACCTGTGTGTTGAGTAGGTAATCAGATTGCTTACTTTGCCATCTAAATATAAAATAAATAAAAAAATAAAATAAAAAAAATGCTTAGGTCTTTTTATCTATGTTTATTTTATTTATTTTATTTTACATTTGTTGAATTTTATATCTTCCCTATAGACTCCCTTCCCAATTTAAGTTAAGGATAAATCACTCATGACTTGCTGAATGCTTAGGTCTTTTTATTTATGCTTATTTTATTTATTTTATTTTACATTTGTTGAATTTTATATCTTCCCTATAGACTCC
The DNA here is from genome assembly GCF_019279795.1 of Protopterus annectens. NCBI lineage: Eukaryota > Metazoa > Chordata > Ceratodontiformes > Protopteridae > Protopterus > Protopterus annectens. Next base: position 591,322,728 of record NC_056731.1, on the reverse strand, counting down.
CTTCCCAATTTATTGAATTTTATATCTTCCCTATAGACTCCCTTCCCAATTTAAGTTAAGGATTATCATAAAATACAGCTTTCCAAATAACCTTTATCTGGTGAAACACATAAAATAATATACATATAATAGTGTTTGGTTCTTCAGGGCAGCATAAACTCCCGGTATCTTTTAGGTTTCAGAGATTGATTTTTGTGCAGTAAAAGGAATGGTAGCAGAGTCACAAACGCTGGGAAAGAACAGCAGTTTAGGGATATAAAAGTGTTTGGTTCTTCAGGGCAACATAAACTCCCAGTATCTTTTAGGTTTCAAAAAGTTGGATTTTTATGCTGTAGCGGTGTCACAAATGCTGGGAATTCACAGCAATTTAGGGATATAATAATGTTTGGTTTTTCAGGGCAGCATAAACTCCTGGTATCTTTTAAGTTTCACTGAGTTGGACGTTTGTGCAGTAAAAGGAGTTGTAGCAGTGTCACGAATGCTGGGAATGCACAGAAATTTACGGACCAAGTGGAAAACACACCGTGAGGCCAGCAGGGGAGGGATACCCATTTTAAAAATGGTGTCCATTATATATGAAATGCATATAACTAAGTATTTCATATACAACTATAGCATACCTGAAAGACAATGCAAATGACTGTCCAAATTAGGCTCTTATTTAAAAGCACATTACACTATGGGTTATATGTTTGTATGTGTGTTGCAGCTTTGATGGCTTTTGAAAACACATATTGTTTGAGTATGTAGTCATAGAGCCTTCTAGAATAATATTGTCTTAAAAATAATGTAATAATTACTCTAATTATTATAGCCCATTATATAACCAGAAATCAATTACATGAAAAATACAGTGGACACCAGTCCAAAAATCAAAATATTCTCTTCCCTTAAAGTTTAAGTAGTTATTGACAGCAGAATATAATAAATGTCTATTATAATAAAAAAATGTTTTTTGCATAGAAAAGATGATTAGAAATGATTAGAAATTAGAAATGATAAGAAAATGATAGAAGATATTGTCATCCTCTCTCATTCTTGTTTTCAACTCTTCCCTTCAAATTTGTTTAGGCATTTGATCCAAATAGATTTTCTTTTATTCTGAATCAAAACTGACTTATAATATGAACATTTTCTTACATAAAAAATAAAATTATGTGTTTAGAAGTTAAAAGTTAAAAAAAAAAGAGTTAGAAGGAATTTTACAGATTATTAAGTAGTGATATAGGGTAAAATATAGTTTATATACTTCCATAGTAAATAACAGAGGGATGGAGAAAAGTAATGCCAAGAAGGGAAAATTAATATAACAACACAAGGTAAGACATTTGTGCAAATTATGTCTGTTGCTTTTATGTATTAATACAATGAAAACTATATAATAATCAACTAGAAAATGTAATAAAAGTTTTCCAGATGATAAACATTTAACTATTGGTGCAGGAAGATAGTTTGTATTCTTGCACTATTCATAGGAATAAGTGTGTGAGATGAATGACATACATTAGCGCACTAAGTCTAGCTCCTGAAGAACAAGCACAAAACCGCCAAAGGAGCATCAGCCAACAAACCCACCAACCCAACAGCATACCCAAATCCCATCACTAAATAAAGTCGATCCACTGTCTAGCAAGTCCATCAAGCAAATAAACAAGATGACTCCACACTAACCAACAATAATACAGAACTCCAACACATGAGAAACTGACATACAGAAGAAAACCAAGCATCCCAAATCCACACGCAGTCCAACAAGCTAGCTTGCCAAAAAAGGTCCACAAGATCCAAACATGTATCCCATAATGTAACACAGCAGCTAAAAGCTCTCCATTCTTATATTTTTTTAGTGAGTATTATCTTACACATAAATAATTTACATTCTCATACATTTTGTAGGAATGAACTTGCGTTAGACACGTAACGGATGCCGGGAACAAAGAGTAGCTTCATTTTTTGAAAAAAAGGGAAAAAAGCCATTAATGATGTGCATAACTGCATCCTTGCCTGTCCAAGGAAAATCTCCAAGCCTCATATACACAAGAAATATGACTATCCACACCATGCATCCATTACTCAAACAACCTCCAAAAACAAATACCACCACACAACTAAAGAAAGGGGTAAACGATTATGAATAAATCAACTAAACCAAACAGAAACAATTATGGATGCTAAGGAGAAAAGCCGTACGAAAAACATATTTAAAATAAAGACTTTAATATATATTTAAACAATCTGACAGTTAAAAAGATGAGTGCTTTCATTCACACAATCCGTGAACTTCATCAGATAAAGAAATATTCAACTCACTCCATTTAAAGAGCCCTAAATTCACTTCCTCTGTATTAAAACATCATGTCACTTCCACTTCCTATTAAATAAAAATATATTTATATTTCAATTCAAATCAATATACATAAGAATCAACACCTGTTTAGCATTAATATAAAATATTAGTCAGAGAATACAAA
>NC_056731.1:590987757-590990257 GCF_019279795.1 Protopterus annectens | reverse complement strand
CCTGACATACAAGGCCATGTCCAACCCAGAATTGATGGACATGCTCCACCTAAAAAAAACAAATTCCCAAGAGCCACATGCTCTAAGGATCTAAACCTCACCACAATGATAAATAGGACGTGCTGGAGGGATAGAGTCCTGTCCCAGAGACACCCCATGCTTTGGAACAGGATTCCAGTCTACATTAGGCAGAGCCCCTCACTAACACTCATCAAGAGAAACCTTGACGAGTGGATGGGAAACAGAAAATTTACCCTAGGGATCACTGCAGTGGCTCTGCTGGACAGAGACACAGGGAACTAATGGCTCTGCTGGATCGAGGCACAGGGGGGCGGCAAAAGCCAACATATTCTGGCTAGGCTTATAGATGCCCTTGGGCAGATAGCCTAGTACTTACCTATGATATATATATATATATATATATATATATATATATATATATATATGTGTGTGTGTGTGTATGTATATATACACATATGTATATAACACAGGAGATATGGTGTAGTGGTACATTACTCTGACTCTACTGCACAGGGTCCTGGGTTCAAGACCTACCAGTGATGATTTGTTTTTTTGTGGTTCTGCTTGACAGGGGCACAGGAAAATAATTTTCTTGGGTGGCGAAAGCCAGGGTACCTTTTTGGCTAGGCTTGTATAGACCCTAGGGCCAATAGCCTAGTACCTACCTATGAACCTATACATATATATATATATATATATATATATATATATATATATATATATATATGTGTGTGTGTGTGTGTGTGTGTATGTATGTATATATATATTTATATAGGTTCATAGGTAGGTACTAGGCTATTGGCCCTAGGGCCCATACAAGCCTAGCCAAAAAATGTACCCTGGCTTTTGCCACCCAAGAAAATTATTTTCCTATGCCCCTGTTGAGCAGAGCCACAGAAGTGATCCCCGGGGTGAATTTCCCATCCAATCATCAAGATTTTTCTTGAAGAGTGCTAATGAGGAGCTCTGTTTGACATAGATAGGTAGTCTGTTCCAGAGTATGGGAAGTCTCTGGGACAGGAATCTATCCCTCCAGCATGTTCTGTTTATTGTGGTGACAAGGTTAAGGTCCCTAGAGCGTGTAGCACGGAGGGATTGGGATTTCTTTAAGTGGAGCATGTCCAACAGCTCTGGGTTTGACATAGCTTTGTATGTTAGGCAGAGATCACCCCTGAGTAGGCGATATGCGATGGAGTAAAGCTGTAGTTTTTTGAGACGGTCTGCATAGGGCATCTGTTTGAGGCCAGTGATCCTTTTTGTGAGGTATTTCTGTGGTCTTTCCAGTTGTTGTAGATGTCTTATGAGGTACATACCAAAGGGGCGTTGTACTCTATAATGGGTCTAATGAGTGATGAGTAGAGGGGAACAATGACCTCTTTTTTTCTGGATGAGAATCCTTTTGTGATGAGATGAGCCACGTAGAAGGATTTCCTGACCACTGTGGCGATGTGATTATCAAAGGAGAGACTACTGTCCACCTGTGTCCCAAGGTCTCATCACATTTTTGGCATGAAGTAGACTACCAGCTATATGGTGGTTCATGGGTACAGAGTTTTTACCAAAAGGGATGACAATACACTTTTTGGCATTGAGCTTCAGGTCATGGCTTTGACACCAGGTATCTGTCTCAGTGAGGCCCTTTTGTAGTTTGTCCACATCGTTAGGAGTTTTGATTATGGCTCCTAGTTTGCAGTCATCTGCAAACTTTGTTAGCCAAAGACTTTCTGTGTTGGCCTGCACTTCAGAGAAGTAGATACCAAACAGGAGAGGACCCAGGACTGAACCCTGTGGTACTCCACTTGTCACTGGTCTGATGTCGGATTTGGAATCCCCTACTTTCACAGTGTGGGTTCTGTCCGTGAGCCAGTTGGCAACCCATCTTGTGACATAGGGATTTATACCTAGTTTAGTGAGCTTATCTATAATTCCAGAGTGGGGGATGGTGTCGAAAGCCTTGGCGAGATCTAGATAAGCTGTGTGAACCATTTTACCATCATCTATGGCTTTGGTGACTGCTTCAAAGAAGTCAATCAGATTTAGGAGACATGATCTGCCTTTTACAAATCCAAACTGAGTAGGGTCCAGAGTTTGGAGATTACCAATGTCTTTGTTTATGAGTTCCATGATGATACGTTCTATGGCCTTGCAGACCAGGCTAATGGGGCGGTAGTTCCCGGGATCCGTCGTGGCTCCCCCTTTGTGGAGTGGGATAACTGTCACGGTGCGCCATTCAGTGGGTACAAAGCCTGAGGTGAGGCTATGACTGAACATGGTACTTAGGTAGGGTGCCAGTTCATTCTGTAGTTCGTGTAGAACGCAGCCTGCGATATTGTCAGGTCCCATGGATGCTGTGTTCTTGGCTTTGGAGAGTGTGTTTTTTACCTGTGCAGCCGTGATTATAGGAACTTTGCATTCTTCCGGTATAGAGATGGGCCTTCTAGGGGGTGAGAGGGGGGTAAAGTTAGCACTGAACCTATCT
>NC_056731.1:590892757-590982757 GCF_019279795.1 Protopterus annectens | reverse complement strand
TTATTTTATCATTTTGCTGGATAAATTTCTCCAAATCTTTTGGTTTTTAATACTATGATGGGAATGGACCACATTCCTAAGTCAGGGTATAATTAAAGATCATGAAATTAGTATTGTTTCAGTCTTTGATGTTAAACAAGTGCTCTTCAAAGCACCTCCTATGTTCTCAGAATAGATGTCACTTGCAATTCATATAGAGTTACATGTGTAGGTAGTTATCTATTTTTCTTTCTTCTAGTTACACTCTTAATCTTATAAATATCTTCTACCCGGAACATAATAGTAACAATACATACTTTCTTACTTATCTTCAGTATTCCACTCTGTCATCTTTATGGTTGTTTTTAGGCTTGTCAGTGTTTGTGTTTTTTTGTGGACGACTACTACCTTTTACTAACATGGGGACCATTCTCCCCCTAAATCTGGCCTAACACCATTGTAGGAATGTTTCTGTGTCTTGAGTATTCTACACTGCCATTTTTTCTAGTCCTGGCACCATTGCGCATACCAGAATTGGACAGTTTTTTTATCCTAGGACATGTGCACCCTGCTGTCTTTTTTTTTTTTTTTTTTTTTTTTTAAACTACATCTCTCCATAATCTATGCTACATCTAAAGAAATCCCAATCCCTCTGCACCACATACTCCAGTGACCTCAACCTCATTACCACAATCAACAGAACATGCTGGCGGGACAGTTTCTTAACCTAGAGACTGCCCATACTATGGAATAGACTTCCTGTACATGTCAAGCAGAGCACCTCACTGGTCCTCTTCAAGAGAAATCTTGATGAGTGGATAGGAAATAGAAAATTTACCCCTGGGATCACTCCAGTGGCTTTACTCGACAGAAGCACTAGGAACTAAGGCCGGGTGGCAGAATGCCAGGGTAATCCTAAGGGCTAGGCTTGTAAAGGCCCCAGGGCCATTATCCTAGTACACACCTATGAACCTCTGAACCTATATAAGATACAGTCTATATATCAGTATCATCTTGGTGAGATTTTATGAAAACAGAATCCACCATGTGAAGTTACTCATCAAGACTTGAGGATGACTTCAGTTCCAGCAGTGCTATTGTCCTTTTCTGTAAGAGGTCTCCTTATCTCCACTAATAACGCATCTACTGTGAGTTGCTGCTTCCAGTGTTTCCAAAGTAATATTTTGGGATGATGTGCCAAAAGTTGTTTAAACTGCAGCACAACTTTACTTAACAGTAGATGCCAGGAGGGGATTTCAAAGAAGACGATGTGTGGAAAGAATTGGACTGAATCATATGGCATATCAGTGATTCATTTAGTTAACACAGACCAAAGACTGTGGACAATAGGGTAGTACCAGTACTCGGGCATTCAGTACTATGTGTTTATATTATTTGTTCTTGTTCATGCATATACAGCTATAGGTTTTTATTTTTTACCAGTGCTGGGTCTTGACTGAAACTGGTACAGTGTTTAGGACTTTTTCATTTACCTGGTTAACAAAGAAATAAATAAAATGGCCCCAAATGTCAACATATCCAACAGAGGACTGGGTATCATGGAATGCAACTTGATTATAAACTAACATGAAGTGCCATCTATGCAGAATATCCTAGGAGTATGGCTTCTCAGTATCACAGATGCTGATTAACGTCTTTGTAGCCCGTTCACTCACTGCTGCCTCTGTGATAAACCTATAGGTATTTCCCTCCTTCTAGGGACTAGCCTACCATCTAGTAGGCTATACACACCTCTAAGCACATTCAATATTTTGATAACAACCAGCTCTGTTTGCTTCATTAAAGAGCAACATTACTGATCCCCCATTTTTTTCTGAATATTCCTCTAAATCTGTGCTTGAAAGTAGTGCAGGAAATAAGTTCCATGGTAGTGTTATTTACCATGTGCTATACCATAGCAGTGAGTTATCTTAATAGGGTTCCCCATCCCATCAGTTGGGTTACAGCTTTGTTAAGGAGGGCAATACTCTCTTGATCCTTCCAAATGCCACTAAAAATCTTTTTTTTTTTTTTCAAGAGATTGATGGCATTTTGGAAAAAATGTCCCTGCTACAATGGGGAAGATATACTGATTTTTTGGATACTTGTATCATTTACTCTCTGCAGAATACTAATGATCTATGGTGGCACTGGTGACCTGATTTGAACCCCCGGTGCAATAAGCCAAGGTTAGACACTGAAGCATTATTGCTGCAGACAAGGCATTTTCCTTTCAACTGTTTCCTACACTATAATCAGTTTAGCTTTGCTCTACTGCCTTCTGTGTGATGCTGAATATAGACTATTACCACCTTATATACAGCTAGACTGCGATGGTGTTGCTGCGCTAGAGTTGTTGCCTCACAGTTAGACGTTGCCCGTTCGATTCTCAGTTAGAGCGTCTTCTGTGTGGCGACATGCGTGAACGGGCGTTCCTTCGTTGAAGGTTGTGCGTTAGGCCCGGCAAACCAGCACGTAAAACTCTACTGCCAATCATTAGCGGACCGGAGTTCCGCTGTGGCGACCCCTAACCGGGAAAAGCCAAAAGACACACACACCACCTTATATACAGCTACGATTTTCAACAGCATCAATGACTTCAAACTGTTTGCTTATTCATTGACTTAACAAGAACAATTTGAAAGAGTAGATCCTTCCCTACTTATATAAAAACCTGGAAAGTTAATCTGTGGAATTCTATCCTTACATTTGCCCTACAGCTACATCACTAACCAAACTTTTCAGGCCTTCACAAACAATAACCTTTCTGTATCAGGCACTTTAAAGTTCATATGCACTATGATTAAACAAAATGCAGCATTTGCATTTCTTTCATTGGTAGCTAGATGCTGTTGTGTTCTCATTTTCACATGAAATAATGATTTTATGTGAAAATAAAGAGTGTAAAAAATTGTTTCACAGGCACAGCCATTCCTCTCATGTTTCCTGATGTGCAAGTGTGATGGGCATTACTCACTGACATCAGTTGGTGGTGGAAACTGTCCTGGCTCGGCTTCAGCAAAACATTTTCACATACATATAATTTCTACAATTTGGCAAGTGTACTATTAAAAATGGGAAATTATTATGTATTTGTGTTATTGTGTTAGCTTTTTTCTGCACTTCCAAGATCGAAGTTATTACATGTAAAACACATACACATGGCCAAAGTTCTGGCACCTAGGTTACATTAATATTTAACAAACACAGCCTTATTAATTAGACATTACTGCTGACTGAGGGTCCTTTCTTTGACTTTTTTCATTCTTTCTTTCTTTTACCCAAGTGCTTGCATGGATTAACTACCAGATGGTAGAACCTCTCCACACCAACCTCACGTCATCACAGTGGTAGGAATGATGATGATGTAAATCACAGCAGGCATGTGACCAGTACAAGAATCCAATGCATTTTTAATGAAGTATATAATATTTAAATGGCTGCCAATTTCTTGCTGGTTTCTTTAAACTGGAGGAGCAGATCAGTGATTTTCTGAGAGGAGCATTGGTGGATTGGTTTTAACTAGTAAGATTTTCTCTGAATATGATCTTTAAACAATGGCATCCCTTGAGGGTCTTTATTATAACACTGCTCTTCTCTCTTATCTGTTTTTGTCAATGACCTAGCTACTGACTTGCCAGATAAAAAGATAACCCTGTATGCAGATGATCTTCTCTTACCATCTAGTATGGACCCTATTTCACTACAAAATGAACTGCAAAACTTACTCACTGCCCTATACAAGTGAACAAACAAAACAGACTGCTAATAAATAAATATGAACCTAATTTTATGATCTTTAGAACTGCTAAAAACACAACTGCTGTCACTAGTAATTATTGATAACAATGGTAACAACCTTCCAGTAGTCTATGAACCTTCACTCACAGCAGGGTTGTAATAGTGAGGAAAAATGCATTCAGACAACATTTGCAGGACCTACAAGATAAAGCAGGACAGCATGAATTGGTGTTGATAATGGGTGACCCAAATTCACACATCGAGACTGACAGAACAGAATTGAGGACTGCATGGGCCCATATTGCTTGGGCAACAGGAATAAAGAAGGAGAGGCAATTTTAGCCTTCTCTCTGGCAAATTTCTTGATGGTGGCCAACACATGATTCAGCAAGAGAGACGGTCATAAGATCATATACATGACTGGACAACATGCAACTCAGGTAGACTTCCTCCTGGTAAGGAAAGGGAACTTGGGTAGAATCAGCAATTGCAAAATCATCCCTAGTGAAACAGTTGGCCCACAGCATAAACCAGTGGTTGCAACAATCGGATGTAAGCAGTGATCAGAGAAGGTTCTAAGATCAACAGAGATTAGTCTGAAAAACTGGAAGTTGACTGAACAGAAAGCACAGAAGTTCAAGGAATTACTCAGGGCTCCAGCACCCAAGAAGAAGATGAAAACAGGTGGTGATGAAGAAGAAGAATGGCAGCACCTGAAAATGGCATGTCTGAGGACTTTACAACTGATATGTGGCCGGGCCAGTTATGGAAGTAAGGTACATAAGGAAAGACAGTGGTGGAATGAAAAAAAATCAGGACGTTATAAAAAAAAAACAAGAGTGCAGGAAAAACTAGGAGATAGATAAGATGTACCAGGCTAAGAAAGAATACTGATTGGATAACAAAGAGGCTAAGAGAGGAGTTGCAATAGCAAAAGAAAATGGCATCATAGGCACTCTACCAGCTTCTGGAAAGTGATTTGGTATATAGTAGAAAGAAACTCAGGTCGCAAGGCTAAGACTGAAAGATAAAGAGGGAAGACACCCTTTATAAGGGATGCTAACAACAACCGGCTCACCACTTCACATGACATCAAAGGCAGACAGAAGGAACACCTCCAGCAGCTCCTGAATGAAAAAGAAAACGTAAGCTTTACTACCCCCAGAAACAGCCTACAGTGAAAAGAAGAGGAGGAGACCACCCTAGAAAATGTAAGAACAGCACTAAGGAAAATGAAGTCAGGGAAAGCAGCAGGCTCAGATGAGGTCACAGCAGGTATGATCAAGATGTTGGGTGAAATAGGGGAGAAATGGTTCCTGAGGGTACTATTGAGAGAGAAGCATATCTCAAGATGACTTAAGAATAAGTATACTTGTGCCAGTGTACAAGAACAAAGGGGATACCACCAACTGTGAGCATTACAGAAGTATCAAACTCCTATCGCACTGCATGAAAGTTCTGGAGAGGATGATTGATATGCAAACACAGAAAGTAGTAGAAGGTAAGATGATAGATAAGCAGTTCAGATTTAGATCAGGATGCAGTAAAACTGACCCATTGTTTGCAGTGAGGCAGGTAGCTGAGAAGCTAAAAAATGAGGAAAGAGTCAAACTGTGCATTCTTAAACTCATAGCAAGCATACAACAATGTCCCAAGAAAACTAAATTGGAGAGTCCTGAAGTGGTATAAAGTTCCCAGAAACATTGGTGGAATTAGTACAGGCTATGTACAAGGACTGGATGACTTGAGTATGAACAGCATTCAGTCTCACAGAGAGGTTCCCAATGACATTATGTGTGCATCAGGGTTCTAGTCTGAACCCACTGCTGTTCATACTGGTGATAGGCTATATTAGCAAACAGGTGAGAGGCGACAGCTCAACAAATATGCTTATTTCAGATGATGTGGCATTACAGCCAGGCTGTGAGAAAGAACTTCAGCAAACCTAAAGACACATGGAATTAAACTGGGTACAGATAAACAGTTGTAATGGCAGCAAATGGGGGACATCCAAAGAAGATGAGAATTGAGATAGAAGGGAACATGGTGGAACAGGTTAACAATCAAGTATCTGAAGAGACTGGTTGAGGAGAAGGGAAGCCTGAATGAGAAGGTGAAAGCTAGAATCAGAGAGGCTACAACCAAATGGCACAGTGTCAGGGGTAGTGAATGACAGAAGAATGTCAAAGAAGCTGAAAAATAAGGTGTACAAAACAATGGTGTGACCACTACTGCTGTATGGTACAGAAACCTGAGCAGTGAAGACAGAGCAGTTGAGGAAACACAAGGTGATAGAGATGAAGTGCCTGAGGCAGGTAGTAGGATGTATACTGTGGGACAGATGAAGAAATGAGGACATCAGAGCAGAAGTCAAAGTAGCTCCAATTACAGAGATGGTCAAAGATAACAAATTATAGTGGTTTGGGAACATGTGACAATCTGGTAAAGAAGAGTTTGGATAGACAGGAAGTAGGCAAGAGGAAACGCAAATGTCCAACAAAGAGATGGATGGACTGTGTAAGTGAAAACCTGCAACTGTCAGGAGAGTGGCACTGAATTGAGAGAGATGGTGATTGTTAATGCTACACCACGGCCCCATGTAGAAAATGGGGAAAAAAGGGGGAGTTGATGATGATAACTGTCTGCCAGATGGCCTGGGTCACAGCTGAAGTTGGTCTGTTGGCCAGCCCACCTACCTGTTTAACAAAGATAATAAATAAATGAAAATATTGGTACCTTATTCTCCCACAGAATCTATGTAATCCTAATTTGATGTTTTGGATGGATATAGAATAGTTTAAGAAGTGCAGTACCAAAGATAGGACCATCATTTTAATGGTGGAGCACCAAGCCATAAAAGGCGTGCTGAGATTGTACTGTGCCTCATAGAGAGCTGCAGTGCATGCCGCCAAGGATGCACAGTTGTCCCTAATAAGGTCGTCTCTAGTATTTCTGATAAGAAACCTGGATATTTCTGGGAAATCTCTGCCTCAGCAAAATTGAATATGCTAACTCTGACATAGTTCTTTTTGCAGCGATAATGTGAGGGCATGAGACTTCCTCAAAAGTTTTTTTTCTCAGTATGCAAGAAACAATGACCAATTCCCATGATTAATACTGCACCGAAGTTCAGCACATCTAATAAGTTGGGACTAGATCACGTGTTCCAATACCACAAAATTGAAAGCTCTACTATATGGTATTAAGTATTTTCTTGATATCAAATAAGGGCACCATAAATGGAGAAGGGCTTGCCTGGGATTATTGCAGCAATGAACAAAGAACCCATCAGTGGTCCATGGATCATCTGCCAACGAACAAAGAACCCATCAGTGGTCCATGGATCATCTGCCAATGAACAAAGAACCCATCAGTGGTCCATGGAGCATCTGCCAATGAACAAAGAACCCATCAGTGATCCATGGATCATCTGGCAATGAACAAAGAACCCATCAGTGGTCCATGGATCATCTGCCAATGAACAAAGAACCCATCAGTGGTCCATGGATCATCTGCCAATGAACAAAGAACTCATCAGTGGTCCATGGATCATCTGCTTTAAAAAAAAAAAAAAAAAAAAAACATCTGGACCTCTGAGGTAAGACAAGATAAATCTAGCACCAAACTGTGCATAAAGATTTTTCTCAGTCCCTTTGTAGTAGAATTCAAAAGGGAAATATAGCAGAATTCTGCATCTTATACTTTCCCAGGCCAAACTGTGGCAGAAGCATAATTACACACTTGTTGGCTGAGACTAGTAAAATATTCTTCTCTGTGACCATTGCATATACCTAAGGAAAGGACCCCGTCAGTGTAAACAGAATTAACTTTTACAGATTAACTGACTGTCCACCATTGCCCATGGACTCACTCCGCCTTTGATTGCCTAATAGCCATAAATGTTTCTTCCTGTGAATTGAGCACTTCCTGATCATTCCTACCTGATTCAATCAGGGAGGAGAGTCCATTCAGAAAGTGTCATGCACTCAAGGATTCTGCCTTATAGAAGGATTCATTCTTTAAAGATCTGCTTAAACTGATCTGGTTCACCAGAATGCAGTAGTGACTTCCATCTCACCCTTAATCTGTATGGCAGTAGGTTCCCTAAACAGTCTCCAAAGTTCCAACCAAGCTATATCTAATTTATTAGAAGAAGGTCATGCACCTTCATCTGCCCACATTTAATCATATTTATCATGCCAGCATATTTACATACATATATAAGCATAATTTTAGAGTGCAAATTCTAGCTCTATGTACAACAAATTCAATGTTTTGACATACAGATGGTGCAATGGGGAAAAGGCAAAGCAAGTAACAGAATGGAGAAACTTCGGCATAGTCGTTTCATTATAGCAAAGAGGTTGGTGGGAAAAATGGGCATGCAAAGTATGTAATAACTTGTGTGTGTCTTAGAAGTCAGGTACATATCTTTATTGCTTCTGCATCTTCCTGTGTGCTACTAGAACAAAATTCACTAATTCTTCATCTGTTAAGGAATCCCCAATATTCCCTCCAAAGCCTGGGACAAAATACTCTCCCAATGCAAGTAATCTGTGTCAGAAACTTAGTTGTAAGGGGTTATGACTAAACACAAAATAAATATTTATTGTCATCAGCAAAGAAATGGATGATGTTCTTCATTCCTTCAGATATGTCTGAAAGTAACATGAATGCTGCACCCAGGACCAGTACTCTCTGCTAGCTACTTTTCCTATTTCCCAACATTGTCTCCCTCACCCCATCCCTCTGTGTAGTACCATTCAGTGGTAAGCAATCTGATTCCTTAGTCTTGATCCTGTTAGCAACCATCACCTCTTCCACTGCTCATAGTTTTCCTAGCAGCCTTCATGTGGAATGGAGTCAAAGGGCCTTGATGAAGGTCATATCTTCCATTAATTTTCTGCCATGTTCTGCTGGGGCCCAGTCATAAAACTGGATTAAGTGTATCTAGCATCTCTTTCTAACTATGAGCTCTTGTTGATTGTTGTCTTGTCATCTGTTACCTTCTTGGAAATTTGTTTCCCATTAAGATTCTCTCCATGACTGTAGGCTAACATAACTGTAATTACATAGACCCCCCCCTTATAAAGGGGAGCCACAGTTGCTATGGTCCAGTGCTGATGTACTTCAGTAGTGGCCAGTGGTGTGTTTGAAGCCTCAGACTGATGGTCTGCTTGAACACAGTCTAGATTCTACAAGACCCTGGCTCTGGTCTCTGTGCTTTATCCTCTCTTCAGAAATGAGTTATTTCTCAAGCCCCTACCTCTGTAACCTAGCATCTGTACATTGCTGTCCCTGCTCTGCCTACCTCCTTTCCAGTATGGCAACTTCCCCTTGCCTTTTTTCTTTAAAGACTGATGTAGTCCTTCAGTGCCACTGTTTTATCTAGTCTTAAAATATGCTCGCTGTCTTTCTTTTCCTTCTTTCTGCTAACAAGAGTCTGGTAGTTTGGTCAAATACTTAGACCACCTGGGTTCAGAACAAAATAGCTGCATGTACCTGCCCTGCGGACTCGACACCCACAAGGGGAACGGTGGTGGCTGCATGCAGTCCTGTAAGGCGGTGGTCAGAAACAGGATGGATAAGATGGACTTTGGTGTGTTACTAAATACTGGGATGACCAGTACAGCAGAACATGGTGTGGAACTAACTGACAGAGTGAGCAGTTTTACAGTACATGGTGTGGTACTGAAGGCTGGTGGAGAATGGTACTACAGAACATAATGCAGCAAGAAGTAAGCATTACTACAGAAAAGGGTGTGATACTGAAGGCTGAGGTAATCTGTACTACGGATAATGGTGTGCTACTGAAAGCTGGGGTGATCAGTACTGCAGAACATGGCAACCACCACTGAAGGAAGCTAGCAGGAGAGTAAGAGAAGAGGTGAGAACAGCAGAGGTACAAGTTGAAGGTCTTTTGGCAGAGGGGGTCAAAGGGAGGAGGAGAAAAGGCTTCATTAGATAATTAGATATAGGTTCATATGTAAGTAGGAATGTACTGGCCAGTCAGTCTGTCGGTCATTACAAGCTCAAGTCTAGCCAATAAATCATATTAAGTAATGCAGATTTTCTCATCCTCCAGCATTCAGTACCACACCATGCTCTGCAATACTGCCCACCTCAACCTTCAATGCCTCATCATATCTCACCTTTTATATGTAACATAAAATGCTCCACCAGGAAGTTCTACCACGCAAATAAAGTCAACAGAAATTGTACAGTTACATTCCTTCTAGAAGTTTTCACCATATTCTCCAGCACTGCTTAACCCAGTTCATCACTAGGTTCTGTAGTAGTGCTCATCCTCACCCTTCGGTACCATACCATGTTCTGTAGAAGTGGTTAACCACCCCAGCATTCATTGCCATACTATGCTCTGTAATACTGCTTCCAGCCTTCAGAACCTCACAATATTTCTGTAGTGCTGCTTTCCTCCTGACATCATTGCCACCGTGTTCTGTAGTATTGCTCACCCTCGGCCTTCAGTACCATACCATGTTCTGTAGCACTTGCCACCCCCTGTACAGTGATTTGTAATCAGTGTCACTAGGCTTACTAAAAGAGATTTTCCATTATTCAGGAAACAATATGTTCTCTATGTATATATACTACTTTGGCTTTGTTTCTGTTGGATAACAAGGTGGGTATTTGACAGACACATGTGAAGTGAGCTGCTGACATTCCGATAAAGAATTTGGAAAGTAAAGAATGAGATGAGCTGGGCTGTGCACAGATTGTGTGTGATCAAATTGTTTCGTACACTTTTTAAGCAGATTAAAAGCTCTCATCAGAATAACATTACTTCTTGTAGAGTTAGCAACAGTCTCTACAAGAATCTGTCCAAACAGTGTATGGGATATTGGAATGATCTCTTTTACCCCACTAAGTAGTTTAGCATGACTACCTAAGAGGAGGGGGCTTATAAGCCATATGGGAGTGTCTTCATTTCAGGTTTGTTCTTTTTTTTGTTTAGTCTGAACCTGAGATTACTTTTAATTTTGCTGAGAAAGAGAAATCCTACAGTTTTCCTTTTCTGTGGTTTACTGTTACCAAACATATGATAATGTTTCCAAGTATAATGGAAGACAAGATACTCATCCTTAAGTCAGGACTTAGTAATAGCAGATGTATCAGGTTCTTCATAACATAATTTTGTCAATTTCGTGCTTTCACTGTTGGCATTCATAGGGGCCATCTTTGCTTCCTGGCATTAGTAACCTTAGGAGAGGAGATATCACTAAAGGGAATACCAGTTATATGTCTAAATGCAGGGGTTAGGGTGAAAAGAAGAAGGGACGAGAAGAGCTGGATGGAGATTAACATTTGCATCCATGAATATTTTCAGGAAGGAGCTGTATAAAGTAGAATGAGCATGTTTTTTTTCCTCTGTGATATGCAGTGGAATAATATGAGGACTCTGTGTAGTAGCTGTTTGATAGACAGCTGTTTCCCTGTAGTTAGTTAATAATGCCCATTTTCAGCCTGGACAGTTTGCATTCTGCAGAGAGATACATCCTTCAGATGAGACACTAAACCCACGTCCCATCTGCATGAGCTGCTGGTAGCTCAGGAGGATGTAGAAGGTCCCACAGCACTTTCAAAAGGAAAAGGGTAATTTCCTTCGTAGTCTGGTCATGTGTCCCCTAGTCAGTATGAATATCTCTTTGTCACCCCTAAAAAGAGCCCACTGTCCTATTGGGACCTGGTCAGCTAAATAAATAATGTAAATAATGATCATCCTCCAAACAAGTTTAATGCACAACGTCCTTAGTGATGTTACTATTATAGTGGAAATCCTGAATGGCGACATGTTATCACCTCTTTGTATAAGGATTTGCTTAGTAGGGGAGAACAGAGGCAGTGTTGATTGAAGGAGCTCATTAAGTGAATGGGATGTACTAAAAGAAACTACCCACAGGCATGAAGAGAGCAAGATGTCATTAGGTACATTGCTTTTTTAAGAGTTTGGTTAGAGAAACAATGTGCAGTGTACCATTCTGCTAGCCCATTTATGACAAAGGAGGAGGTAACCAACTATTAGCTTTTGACAGGGAAGTCTGTTAAAGAAGCAAATAAACTGTAAAAGAGAATAGAATGATATGATGAGGAACCGAGTTGTCTACACTAACAGAACATCCATATGTAACAGAGTGAGGGGTTCAAGTGGGAGGGTCAAGGAAAATGCACAAGGAGACATCTAAAATATCTGGTCTCCTTCACTATTAAACATGCTATTTCATTCCTGAGCCTCAAGGACTGAGGGCAGATTTACTAACAAAAATAATTCAGGCAGGTGGATTTTCTATCTTTAACAGCTGATTGGTGAAATACATACAATTTTTGTTGATCTTTAATCAACAAATGGACTTTTTGAAAGGCCTCTGTCTTGAGTAGTTTGAGTTATGTCTTTACTGGATGCATCTGTGCCCAATAAATGTACAGTCATACAGGAGACTAAATAACTTAATCAGTGCGTTAGTGAATCAGACATAGTGTTTGATTAAGTTACAGGCAGAACTGCTGTTAAAAGGGCACCAAAAGTTATTAACTGCTTCTTCAGATTTCAGGAGCGATAGCTCAGATTCCATTACAACTTAAAATGCATCAGCATCAGTAGAAAAAAAAAAAAGAATGTAGTGCAACGCAGTTAACTTTCTGATGGTAAGGTTTGCAACCTATAGGTATAAGGTTTTGATGTCACAATGTCTGAAAAGTAGTTTTAGTATCAAATCAAATGAAGTGTAACACCACAGGCATTGTCATTTAAGTTTGTGTGGGTAGAAGAGTCACCCCTCTAATGCGCAAGAATTATGTAAATTTCAGCTGCAACACTTTGCATCCATTTGCAGATGTAAAGGTCAGTGTTAGTAGAAGTTGTGAGTCCTGCTTTGGCAGGGTCCCTTAATTCTCTAGAGTGTTATTCCTATAATCAAAGCCGAAGGGAAAGTGGGAGAGAAGAGAGAGGGAGAAATATGCTGACCATACATCAAGTAACAAAGATTTAAGTCAAGAAACCACGGGAGTCCTGCATAATGCTTAAGTCTGCCTCTTGCTTTTGAGTCTTGTGTAGAAATCAGTTAGTGTTCAGGCTGATTAGTCTTTGTATTTGAATTTAAATTCAGCATTGAAGGGGTCTTTCATGTGTTGGTCAGTGTATGTTATGCACATATACATTGGCAGTGAACTTCTGGTTAAGAAAAATAAGCCCATATCACTGAGTGTACCTGTGCAGAAAAACAAACATAAATACATACATACATACATAAAATGACACAATAAGGAAACAAGCAAACAGTGATAAAGTTCTGTTTCCTTCATCACAAAGATTGCTAGCAGAGGGCAGTATAAAACCTTATAACTCTAGAATATTTGATTTTCATGGGCAGTATCTCAAATTAAATCCTTATAATTCTAAATAAATGTTTTTTTTTCTAGTAATATTTGAGGCAACATAGTGCTCTTTATTAAATGTACCTGGAGCTATCTTATACTTTATAGATAATCGTCTTGCTAGTCAAAAATTTCCCTCATTTATGCTTATAGAGGATTCATTTATGGTTTACTATCAAAAGCTTGACTTGTACTTTGTTGTTTGTTCAATACAGCGATCCACAACATCGAAAAAGAGAATGTGTTTACATTGGCATGTCGAATATCCTTTCCTCGATGTTTGCAATCGACATTATTCAACATAGCAGAAGGTGATGTCAGACACCCAGGATATCCAGTTCAATGTGCTGTGAGAATTTCACCTCAGCAGGACGTTTTTATTGTTTTGCAGGGGGGTAAGTCCCCCTGCACCTCACACCCCCTGCAAATTATGTATACCACCTCCGAGATCGCAATACAGTGTGAAAATGGTGAATTCCCTTATCCTCACTGTACTGTGATCTCCATTCACAATGCCAAACACGTGATAACAAATCACGCTTTACTTTCATTATTTTGAGTTTTTAGTAGTCTAGTTCGGTGTTGTGCATCTTTGAAACTGTACTTTTCATCACCTGACGTTCAATGAAATTCAAGTCAAGCTTTTGATAGCAAACCTTAATTTATAGCTGCCATATGGCTTCAGATATAATTCCATGATGCTGACTTTATTAGCTTTTAGTTTACTGATTTTGTTGTTGTAAACTGGTCCAGTTGTTGAGTAGTAATATTTAATAACTGCGTAATATTTCTGAGTACTATATTACACAGATTTGTGGCACAATGATGCAGTGATTAGTACCGTTGCCTCACATCACTTTGTTTTACTGACTGGTATTCAACTGGAACTGCCTTCTGTATGGCATCTGCATGTCTTTTGTTTGACCAGATGAGTTTTCACTGGTGGTTTGGTTTCTTCCCACGTTCCAAACATATGCCATAGGTGAACTAGTGATCCTACAAATTGCCTATAGGTGTGAGTACTGCCACAACTTGCTCATAGATGTGTGTGTGTGTGTGTGTGTGTGTGTGTGTGTGTGTGTGTGTGTGTGTGTGTGTGTGTGTGTGTTTGCATGAGTGTGTGCATGTATGTCAGCATGTTCTTGTACCCTGTGATGGAATAATCCCTATCTAAGATTAGTTTTTTTGCCCCGTGCCTTTCAAGTGTGCCAGGATAGGCCCCAGGTCCCCTGTAGCTCTGAAGTGGAATTATTTTCCAGAGTTTTAACTGATAGTATTTTCTAATGGTAAAACTAAGATCTAGAATACTTGCAAACTGTCACTGTTTCATAAGAGTTCAGTTTTATTCAATCTCTGTTTTACCCCAGGATGTTGCTAAACTTGAAACTCTCCTTAGCATGGAGAACATCGATATCTGTGCAGTAACAGAAACCTGGTTCAAGGCTCCAGAGAGCACCCCAGAACTACCAGGTTATACCTCATGCCATGCTTTTTGGCCCCAAAACACGGACCGAACCACAAAAGGAGGGGGAGTATCAATATTCGTCGAAGATACCCACACCTCCAGGTTGGTGGCACAGCACGAAGCATCGGAGACTATCCATGTGCAACTAACAGTGGGTAAAACTGCCTTCCAGTTTATAGCCTGCTACAGACCACCCTCCCAAACCCAGGAACCCCACTCGGCCTTCCTGAGAACACTGGAAAATATGAAGGTCTCTCCAAACACTATTATATCAGGCGACTTCAACTACCCAAACATAGACTGGGAGCATTACTTTAGCTCTAACACCCTAGCCCAAAGGTTCCTAGAATTTATAAACTCAAATGCTATGGAACAACTTGTGACCACTCCCACAAGAGGGGAAAACCTACTGGACCTGATCATCACCAACATGGGAACTCTATGCTCCAGACCAGAAGTGTATCCCTCACTGGTAAGATCATACCATAAATTAATCTCACTGGATATCCACATCCTGACCCCACCCCCTGCCCAGAAAACCACAGTGAAAAACTTCTCTAAAGCAAACTTCACACTACTCAAAACCGAGGTGGAATCCTTCAAAGCCCCCGGGCCTGTGGAAAATACGGCCCAGACCGCAGAATCCTTTATAAACACATTCTATGAACACCTTTAGGAATGCATGGATCATGCAATCCCACATAAAACTAAGACCCAATCCCCCAAAGGCAGGCGTCCTGTCTGGTGGACCCCAGCCATAAACAAACTATACAATAGAAGAAGGAAGTTACTACATGATAGAGCAAAATTCCAAAAAGGGAAGGCATCTCTGATCAGTATTAGCAAAAAACTACGGGCACTCATAAAATCATCTAAGGCCAGCTTTGAGAGAAAAATTGCACAGGACACTAAAGATAATCACAAAGCTTTCTTTAGTTATGTTAGGAATCTGGGTGGGAATTCCCAGATATGCTCAGAATTAGTCCAAAATGACAAAAAATACACTGAACCCACAGACATTGCCAACATCCTGGCCGACAGGTTCAGCACAAACCCCCCCCCCCACCAAAAGAGCAAATATCTATTCCTGCAGAGTGCTGCCTCCCTCACATCTCAGATGCTCAGGTAAGAACCGCCCTCTCCAAAGCAAAAAACACAGCATCAATGGGACCAGACGGTGTCCCGAGCTGCGTCCTACATGAACTCCAGGATGAGCTGAACCCAAACATAAAGCTACTGTTCAATCTCAGCCTCACTACAGGATATGTACCCAAAGAGTGGGGTACAGCAACAGTGGTCCCTCTCCACAAAGGTGTTGCCTCAACGGATCCTGGAAACTATCGCCGCATAAGCCTGACTAGCTTGGTCTGCAAAGCTATGGAAAGGATCATCATGGAACTCATAAATAAAGATATTGGGGACCTACAGACACTGGATCCTACCCAGTTCGGCTTTGTTAAGGGAAGATCCTGCCTCTTAAACCTGGTCAATTTCTTTGAAACAGTCACCAAGGCCATTGACGAGGGGAAGGTGGTCCACACAGCCTACCTGGACCTCGCAAAAGCCTTCGATACAATACCCCATTTGGGCATCATAGATAAGCTATCCAGCTTAAATATAAACCCCTATGTCACTAGATGGGTTGCAAACTGGCTCAAGGACAGAACCCACATGGTTAGAATTGCTGGAGCCATGTCAGACTCCAAACCAGTTACAAGTGGCGTCCCACAAGGCTTAGTCCTGGGACCTCTCTTGTTCGGTATATATTTCTCGGAGGTACAGGCCAACACGGAAGGACTGTGGCTGACCAAGTTCGCAGATGACTGCAAACTTGGCGCCATAATCAACTCTCCAGCTGACACAAGCATCCTCCAAAAGGGTCTCATAGAAACAGACAACTGGTGCCAGAGCCATGGCCTCAAGCTAAATGCCAAAAAGTGTATAGTCATCCCCTCTGGCAAAACAAAGTGCCCACAAATTACCATATAGGTGGTAATCCATTAAGTACGGAAGAAGTAATTAGGGACCTGGGGACCCAAGTTGATAGCAATCTCTCATTTGACAACCACGTGGCCAAAGTGGTTAGAAAAACATTCTATATAGCTCACCTAATCATGAAGGGATTCACATCTAGATCAGGGGGGGTCATTGTGCCTCTTTACTCATCCCTCATCAGGCCCATAATTGAGTACAATG
The DNA here is from genome assembly GCF_019279795.1 of Protopterus annectens. NCBI lineage: Eukaryota > Metazoa > Chordata > Ceratodontiformes > Protopteridae > Protopterus > Protopterus annectens. The sequence continues at coordinate 590,965,983 of NC_056731.1, read as the reverse complement.
CCCCTTTTGGGATGTACCTTACCAGACACCTGCAGCAACTAGAAAGACCCCAAAAGTACCTCACCAAGAGGATCAAAGGGCTCAAACAGATGCCATATGCTGCCCGGTTAAAGAAACTCCAGCTCTACCTGGTTGCATACCGCCTGCTTTGAGGCGATCTGTGCCTGACGTATAAAGTCTTGTCCAACCCGGAATTAATGGACATGCTGCACCTCAGAAAATCCAAATCCCATCGAGCTACGCGCTCGAGGGACTTGAACCTCAGCACAGAAATAAATAGGATATGCTGGAGGGACAGATTCATAACCCAGAGGCTTTCACTTTGGAATAAAATCCCAGTCCAGGTTAGGCAGAGTCCCTCACTGACTCTCTTCAAGAGGAATCTTGATGAGTGGATGGGAGATAATAGGTTTACCCCAGGTATCACTTCTGTGTCACTGTTAGACAGAGGCACAGTAAACTAAACCTCAAAAAAGGGCATAGTAAAATTCATTTAAATGGGTGGTGAAAGCCAAACACACTCTGGCTAGGCTTACAAATGCCCTAGGGCAGATAGCCTAGTATGAACCTATGAACCTATAAATATGACGTTAAGAATTATATGCAGTCTGCAGTATCATTAATTGCCTGCAGGGTATTATGTTGCTGCATAACGGTGTTTATGATGAATCAGATCAGCACATATAAAACATTTTCAGTCACCTTAATCGCCCAGAAAATCTTCAAGTTTTTAAAAGGTAATTTTGTGCACCCATAAAATCAGAAGATGTACAGATCTTTTATCTTTTAAATAATGCATATACTTTATTAATGTATTATCAGTGTGATATTTTGGACATTCACCATGCATGGCTCACTTGCTATTTCAGCACTGATTATTTATACAAGACTAATAAACTAGTCTCATGTTAAGCAATTAGTGTTTACATTCAGTTAACAGTAAATATGCAAAGAAAGTTTAATAACCTAGGTTCAATCCTGAGGTCTGCTTGATGTGAACATGTAAGTCTGATCCTCATTTTCAGTTTAAATGTGCATTTTTTTTATTACACTGACAATTTAGAAACTAGAAATATCCAAACTGAGGGGGTTAATAAACTGACAGCTTTGGCTCTGTTTTTGAGTTGTGACTTGATGTGTGATTATTAAAATATTTTTGAACAGAAGCCTTGGATTTTAGTGCCTTCTTTTTGTTAATTTAGAAAGTGTATCATAGGATTTAGATTAGAATACAGTAGTAATATGTATGCTTATATATTTGTATTTTTAATGGATTTTTCCAGACAGTAAAAAATAATATGGGCTTGGCGTTTGTCACTGATATTTACATTACATGTACTTATTTCATAACCAACCTTAATGACCTTGTTAAGAAAGAAAACATGATTATAACTATCGACCTAAAGGCTTAGAACATACCCTGAACTCCCTAAACCGTGAAATTCAAAATCTCGAATTGTCATAGTTGGCCCTTCTGCGGTATAGCTCCTTAAGGTAAGTGTGCGATAGTTACGGACCTTAGGGTTAGGGTGCGGGTTAAGGTAAGTGCATAGATAGTAATGTATGCAAGGTTTAGTGTAGGGTTAGAAGTAGGGTTTTGTTTAGTGTATGTATGTGGTTTATTTATTTTGTTTGGGTAGGTAGTATGTAGCGGGCAGTGGGGTTGGCCAGCTATGATGATTCGAGAGTTTGACTTTTGCAGTTTAGGACGTTCGGTGTTTTCGCAGTTCACGCAATATGTGTCTCTGTTTTCATATTCGCTGAAAAGGTTCTTTCATGCTTATAATATAGACCAGTGAAAATCTGTACAGTTGAGAGGTGTGCTCCCCTACCCTACTCATTAATCTCTCCTAGCACATACAGTCTTCCAGTCAAAATGTTTCATACTCACATCCCACTAGCTACCTCCCCACACATAGACTTCCAATCAAACATAAATCACACTCAGACCCCTTATCATACTCTTCTGTAAATCTACTTAGACAACACCCCACTGACTCCACCCCACTTCTAACCTACACAGCATCTACTCACACCAACACCTTTGTTCCTTGTGACTCAAAATGACAACAATCCCCTCCATCTCTACTATATATACTATAATATCTCTATTATATAGTACTACAATCCCTTCTTGCTCTAACAGCACATTTAACATCCCTTCCTCTCCAACTAAACCAACTCCATCTACCATAGCCAGATTGTAAAACAATAACTCTCCCATTACCTCTACCGCATCACACATCAACTAATCAACATACTCCCCATACATATGGTGGAGCCAAGATACTTATCAATAATACCTCTGTCTCTAAACTTTTTCTGAAAATAAAAGCAGCAAAAGACTCTATCCCTACTTCAACACCCTCTACTTTCTTAAACACTGTGGTGATGTACAGCCAAACCCAGGTCCTGAAATTCCACCCACTACCATATCCAAAATATTTAACTCAAATGCCCCAACTGTAAAGCTATTCAACATAAATCTAAGAAGCCTTCAAAATAAAATTTCTGAAGTGCATACCTTAATTGCCCTCTACTTCCTTCGCATCACAACAATAAAAGAAATGTGGCTAAAGCAACATACAAAGGATGTAGAAATCTTCCCTACAGTCCATATAAATTGTCGATTAGACAGAACCCCCCCCCCAAAAAAAAGGCAGGTTGTATAGCCTTGATTTTTAAAAACACCCTATCAGTTTCAATATCACATACAGTTATTCTGTGCCTCAAGAGACATATTCCAAAAAACAATTATTCTTGGAGACCTCAACATTGATTGGCAACATATGACTACTGAAGCCCCCAATAAGACAATAAATCTGCACATTTCTACTCAACTGTATCTACACCAGCAAGATATAATAAAAATAGTGATAGGACATCCATTATTGACTGGATACTGACAGATATCCCAAACAAAATGTTCTTCTCTAGCACCCACCCTGATTCCTTAAGCGACCACCTACACACCTCTACAATAAGACAACACAACTCTACCATCAAACAAAACAGATATAGCTACATTCAACACCTTGGCTCCTTTCAAAAAGAAGTCTTTATTGCCTCCTTAAGATCTGTCAACTGGCACACCCTCAAAACTTACCCCCAGATGTTGCCATCTGATATTTCAAAAAAAACTTTCATAAATGCCATAAATGCCCACACCCAAGTCCATACAAAAAAAGGAAAAAGATAATCCTGCACCCTGGCTAACCAGGAAGACAAAATAATTAATGAAAAACAGACACACAGTTTTGAAAGATTAGCAACAAAATAAAAAACAAACTAATCTTCATTACTTTAAGCATTTCAATTTTGAAAGATTAGCAACAAAATAAAAAACAAACTAATCTGCATTACTTTAAACATTTCAGAAATCTAGCTAATCTTAAGATAAAATCAGACAAAAAAACTTTCTACACCAACTCTCAGCTCAACAAAAAAAAACAATCTCAAATTATTCTGGAGCTCTGGCAACAAACTAGTCCATCTTTATCAATCCAGCCAACCCTCTCCAACCACTACAAATGGTAATTATAGCATTGCCTCCCAGTTAAACTCTTATTTCATAGAAAATGTTACTTCCCGCTTAAACCTACCTCCCACTACCCCCACACACTGCAGACTCAAGTGCTTGCTCAGCAACCTTCTCACTCAAGCCAGTTTCTACATCCAGTATCAAAAAGCACCTTCTTAACCTAAAACCTACTACTCCTGCCCCAAATAGCCTAACAACAGAATACATTAAAATTGCAGCCAAAGCTCTGCCATACCCTGTCTGAATTCTAATAATCCAATCTATCAAAGAAAGCTATGTACCCAACTTATATTAAAACTTTTCCATCATCACCCTCCACACAGGTGGCCCATCTACTGATATCTCAAATTTCAGACCTATAACCATCCTCTGCTTTGTATCCAAAGTAAAAGAGAAATGCATCAAATTCCACTCCCGGCTATTGACCTACATCACAACAAATACTGTACCTCCCCCTCCACAACATGGTTTCTGCCTACATCACAGCATATCAACCACCCTCCTCAGTTTCTACTTCCCCCTCCACAACATGGTTTCTGCCTACATCACAGCATATCAACCACCCTCCTCAGTTTTACCAAAACTATCAATCAGTAAGGTAATGATGGTAACCTAGTTTCAGCTCTTTTCCGTGCTGTGTCAAATACATTTGATACTATCTCCCAACAAAAGCTAATGAAACTCTTCTCCTTTATGGTTAGGTAACTCATCACTCTCCTAATTTAACAGCTACCTTACCAATAGACTGCAGACAGTGAAATGCAAAATAATATCACCTCTTCTCTCTCTTTCTGTACAGACAGGTGAGCCCCAATAATCTATACTTGTCCCTTTGTTGTTTAATATATTCATCAATGACCTCCAGAGAGCCAGGACACAGGCAACCCTAATCCAGTAAGCAGGTGACGCTATACTAGAAATGCAAAAACGAACTCAAAGCTCCCTGCCATCCACTGAATCACAGCTTTCTGACTCTCATCTTTTTCTAACCACAGAAAACTGCTTAGCAAATGTTATTCACTCCACTTTTCCATACACTTTTCCATTCCTTACTAAGCCCTGTGACTTTATAGCTCATTACGACCTATCCTAACTCTTTTCCATACCTTACTAAGCCCTGTGACTTTATCTTATTACTCTTGTCCTAACACTTTTCCATATCTTACCTAAGCCCTGTGATTTTTTTGTCTCATTACCCCTGTGCTAACACTTTCGATACATTACTTAAGCCTTGTGAGTTTGTCTCTCATTACCCCCTATCCTAGCACTTTTCCATATCTTACCTAAGCTCTGTGATTTTCTGTCTTCCCCCCTGTGCTAACACTTTCCATACATTACTTAAGCCCTGTGAGTTTATGTCTCTCAACACCCCTATTAACACTTTTCCACACCCTACCTAAGCTCTTTGAGTTATTTCACTGGGCAAAAGTAACTGAATATTAAGTATTATAGAGTCAACAGCTAAAAACACTTAACCAAACCGTAAGTATCAGACCATTCTTATTTCTTCTCACAAGAAAATGTATTTTATTTCTTTCTCTCTGAAAAACTAAGCATGGATTCCTTTTCTGTAAATTTCAAAATTTTGTTCTCACAGCAAATTTCAAAATGTTGTTTTGTCTTTTAAACCTGCATTCTATAACTGCAAGTCCTGCAGGCTAAGAGCTTATGTAGAGAAAACATTGTCTGCTATGCATTTTTGAATATTGTAATTTGAAACTGTGTCTCATATTAAAAAACATTGTTGTCTACATTTCTATCTTCATTCATTAGGAGCATCTCTGCTGAAAAAGGATTTTCCCAGTAAAGAAAAACAAATAAATAAATAAAATGAATAATAAATTATAAACGTGTGGTTTGGAAATCCAGTAATGTCCATCTCAGGATCAGGTGGAATCTAAGTCTCTAGCTGGCATCTGATACTTCTTTTAAAAGGAAAAATAAATGTATGTTTTTTCTGCATTAATAACTGACTGTTTAGAGAATTTGTTTCTTTCATCAGATATTGGCAAGTGAGTGCTGGCCCAGGTTAAGCCATTAACCTTACACTTGTCATTGTCAAGCATGTAAATTTAAATATCACAAATAACCCCTTCTTAACAACTGCACTAGTGACTTCTCACCTTATACTGGAGTCTACTTTTATTAAATAGAAATATATCTTAGGTATTTCTTGTGTGTCTTTATCCTTTTTAATTTCAGTTTCCATGACTGCATCCCACACAGACCATTTCTACTATGAAGTTCTGTTTCTGCTCCATCTTAGTTTTTTGTTCCATAATGTACAGATTCTTTTGTCTTATAAAAGAGATTTTTAAAGGCACATATTCTATTGCCATTGTTCCTAAATTAATTATTTCATTATTGTTGTTTATAAACCTAGCTGGATTATGTATTTACTTATACAGAACTCTCCTGTTGACTGGTGTTTGATAGTCGTGAAAAATCTGTATTAACACTCAAAGTCCTAACAATGCCACTCCCCCTTCAGCAACATTTCAGTAATAAAGAATGTGTATGTATAATGGCTTCTAGATAAGATTCTAAGGTTTCCATTTTATTCATTAGGTTTCATGTACTGGCGTATTAAATTTTACTTTTTATGGTTGCTGATGAATTCAATCCCTTAGGCTCTGTGCCAGTATAAAAGTATTATCTTTATTTAACAAGCATTCATTTCCCAGTTCACCTATGGAACAGACCTTTCTTAGTTTAGAGTTTGTCCCCATCTAGAAATGTATCCCACATGGAAAAGATATGGATGATCTTATTTTTGAATAATGTCTTTATGAATGCTAATATTTTGTGATTTATTTCTATTTTACATAATGACTTTTTTTGTTTTGTTAAACAAGAAACATATTTATTAAAGTATTACTTATGATATACTCAATCATACATTTATATAAATGATAACAAACCATATTGATATATTCCCAGAAGCAAGCATTTTACATTACAAACCATATTGACACAATCCTAGCTGCAAACATTATACATCACTTATAATTTATCCAATTGTTGTCAGTCAAACATTACATAGTTCATTCAAGCCCTGTCTTCTTTTAAACCTCATTCCTACTCTGTATGTATTGTTCCCACACTTCCTATTTTTTTTATGTAATTTGCTCTTACCCTTTTTTAAAATCCCAATCCAAGTTATTTTATCTCTGTTACTATATTTACTACTTCTAGTACAGTTGGTTTAGACTTTGATTTCCATTTTCTAGAAATTGCTTTTTTGGCAGCAACCAGAATTAGAATCAGCAAGGCCTTACTATGTCTAGGCAATTCCGATTCTGTATCGTAGCTCAGAAAAATAATTTCCTTGGTTACACCAGTTTGATGACCTAGTATCTCCGATAGAGTAGTCTGCAGCGAATCTTTGACTGCCAACTCATTACACTCCCAGAAAAAATGTTTCCAATTACCTCTTTATTCCCCATCATACCTCCAACATTTGCTGTCTACCTGAGGAAAACTTCTCTGGAGTCTACATCGGGTATAAAAATAACTATGTAAAAATTTCCAAGCAAAAGTCCTAAATCTTGTAGATTTGTTTACATATTTGGGAGACATACATATATCTCCCCATTGTTTTTTCGTGGATTGCTTATCCAAGCTCTCTTCCCAATCCTTTCTAAGCTGCTCTAATTGATTCTTATAATTACCATGCAATATTTTATATGATCTGCTAATTATTCTTTTTTCAATGGCAGCTTCGTTTCTATATTCTGCTAAAAAACTCTACCAGGGCTGGTCTTTCATTTAGGACCCCCCTATTTCTTTCTATTTTCCTACACTCTGATATCAATCATTGATAGGGAAGGCAATCTCTAACCTGCAGTCCAAATAAATTATCGGTGTATTCCCACCCTATTACCTTTCCTTCTCTAGTTATTTGCTCCCAATACCTTGGTTCCTTTGCCAGTGCTAATTCCACCCCCTCTTGCCTATTGTCTGTATCCATAATTGCAGTCATCCCTATTGGCAGAATCTCCTTCCTCCATTCCTGTGTTGGCTTACTGCTTAAAATACTGCATCCAAAATCCAGTCTGTTCTTGTTTCTTGAGCTGCTTCATCATCATCCTGTTCTACTTTGAATTATAGGTTTCTTCTTGTGCTGTGTATAGGATCCTTAACTGTGTAGCTCTGAAATACCCCTTCAAACTGGGTAATCACAATCTGCCTTGTTCTGTTGGAAGAAACGGCTTATCCCACTTGACTCTTGCCATCTTCCCCTCCCAGATAAAATTCTTCAGCTCTTTATTAATTGCTATCCACAACGTCTCCTCTAGTTGATAAAAATATGCCTGACCTGTGTATAAGACCAAAGGGACTAAAACCATTTTAACAGCTTGTATCTTACTATCCTTATCCATGTCCATATAACAGAGCTTCCAGTTTCTCAGTTTTTGTATTATCTTTTTAGTCTCTTCCCACATATCCTTAGCTGCCACTCTGGAATAATTTTTAATCCATACTCTTAAATTCTCCCGTTTGATTCTCAACTAGAGCACCTTCTGTGTGGAGTCTGCATGTCCTCCCCGCCCCCGTCAAGTGATGTTAAAGACATGCAGGTAGGTGCGAGCATGAATGGGTGTGCCTTCGTTGAAGGTTGGGCGTCTGGCTGGCAACTCGGCACCAGAATAACCACTGATAATCATGAGTGGACCGGAGTTCTGCTGTGGCGACCCCTAACCGGGAAAAGCCGAAGTTTAGTATTGAAATGGGTTAGTATGAAGTTGGATCTCCTACTATTTCACAGCTCACTTTTTGTTAGAGAATTTTTTTTTACTTCCTCCTTAGTTTGTACTTTATCAAAAAATGATTTTGTCCCTCCAGGGAAGAATATTTTGATGATAGCTGGGTACAGCAGTTTGAATCTCATGCCTGCTTCTTGACATTTACTGAATAGTGGAATAAATGTACTCCTCTTCTGCCTGGTGTACAATGAATAATCATTCTCCACAAGCACTCTGCTGTCTCCCAATTTTAGTACTTTGTCCTGCCACAGTTTTGTCAGAATCAACTCCTTCTGCTGGTAGGATTGCATATTTACTATTAAAAGTCTAGGTTGCTTTCTCATAGCCAGGCTTGGAGCATACATAGAATGTGCTCTTTCAATTAACATCTTAGGCTGGGGAATACTAGTCTAGTTGCTTATTTGTGCTTTCATAAAATTAATGCAGTCTGTTACTTCCAGCTTCTCTGGTACAGCAGAAAATCTCAGGTTTTCCCCTAAGTGCTCTGTCCTATAATTTTATTATTTTTTGAAACATCTCTTCTTAAGCAGTCTTCTATTCAGCCAGTCTTTTCTTTATTTTGAACTCTCATTTTTTGCATTTTTATCACCTCATCTGAATATCTTTTAAACATATTCCATTTTCATCCTTTTGTTGTTTGAGTTGATATTTTCCTTTACTGTTTCATTTATTTTAACATTGTCTGTGTGCAGTTGTCTTATGCTTTCCTCCAGGTTACTGGCTGTCATGTCTGGAGCTTGCACTGCTTTTTGTTGAATGGCTGTAGTACCTTTCTCAGTCAGTGTTTTTTCCTCACCTTTTTTAGCTGATATTTTTTCAGGCCCTCTATATATCTTTTTTTCCTGGCATCCAGGCAGTGCATTTACTGAGAAGTTACTGAAATTTACCAGAAACACAATGGTCCACTGACCTTCACTGCAGAGTTTCTGTTTTCACACTGGGAGAGCTAGACTTAAGCTGTTGCTCAATGTGCAGACATCTTGGACGTCACATAATGACTCTCTTTGAGGAGAACATCCATAGTGTTGACTTTATAGTTCCTGACAGCAAACAGTGATAATAGATCACATAAGTTAGCATAGATCTCTTTATTATGTATTTTTCAAATCATCAGTGAACATGATGAATGATGACATTATTTCCTGGAATACTGGCTTGATAAAATAACTTCTCCAAGACTAGTCTTTAGCACTGATTTCTTAATCGTAGCAAACAGGTTGCCTCTACATTTAGTGAGCTGATAAGTAAGTGTTTGCAACCTCTCTGCAGAATATGACCCTACCCTTATTCCCCCGGCAAAGTTTTACTAAAGAAGATTGTAAAGCAGATGTTACACCCAATGACTCTTTTTCTTAGTATGTGCTATTTTTCTGCATATGATGGACATTTATAAAGTTTCTGCTCATTTTCAATTTTGCTTATATATCCTGTTGTACCCTTTTACTCAAACCCATTGTATAACTGGATACCTACACATTACAGTATGTTATAATTACAAATTCAAAGCCTCATTTGAAGCTATTTTGGATTCTATACCCAGTCTAGGTTTGTTTTAAACTAACTATGGGGGGGGGGGGTTCAGAAAAAAAAGCATATAGGGCATTCAGTAAAAAAAAAAGCATAACATGAATTTGTAGCAGTAAATAGCGCAATAAATTTAGCATGATGTGGCCTGACAGGGATTACTCATGCATGAGTATTACATAGCATGAATAAAAACACCTTCCACAGAAAATGAACTGCCAAGACGTCAAATTAGATCAAGTCCTTTCATTCTTTAATTTCGAGAACTTCTTCAGAATAAAATACTACAATCACCATGAATTTAAATAGTTTACAAAACATAATCTGTGTTTAAAAAACAGATAACCTCATCCAATAAACCAATGTGTTTATGAATGCATCAATACATGGGAGAATAATTTAAAGTAACATTCAGTTAAATACTGAATAACTTAAATAAGTTTGTTTTTTTAAAATACATTTGATATTCCCAAATTCATTAAGTCCTGGCTTAAATGCTCTTAAAGTAATCTGCCACCTAACCTCTTTAATTTCGAAAACATTGTTGAAACTTTGCACATATATAAATTCTTTTAATACAAAGAAGCAATATTTCCTAAAATTACTGCACACAGATGCATGCTTGGCCAAGACATTATTAAAATATTTCTTTCTTACAGCAAGTGAATTTTTATAGATGGTCTGTGATAACATCCTAGTGGTCTTACCTACATAATAATTTTCACAACTACAACAATTATCCAGGTAAATCACCCCTGTAGTTCTACAATTGTAATGTTTGTTCACTATAATATTTAAATTTAAATGTCTAAAAATACACTATGATTATCATTAATTTATCTGCAGTATTTACAATTAAAACAGGGATAAGTACATATCCCACCAGTATTCACACTAAGATGGTTACCAATAGATTTTTCCAATGTTTGTTTGTTTGTGTATTTCGGCTTTTCCCGGTTAGGGGTTGCCACAGCGGAACTCCGGTCCGCTAATGATTGGCAGTAGATTTTTATGTATTGGCTTGCCAGGCCTAACGTACAACCTTCAACGAAGGAACGCCCATTCACGCATGTCTCTACACAGAAGACGCTCTAACTGAGAATCGAACGGGCAACGTCTAAAACTGTGAGGCTACAATGCTACCGCAGCACCACCACCGCAGTAATATCCCAATGGATTTTTCCAATAACCGCTTCAAATTAAAACTTTTCTTATTAATAAATTTTGGATAATCATCTACTACTTTCACAACATCCTGGTTACCTAAAATTACTTTCCAATTATTCCTCGGGATTTCTTGAATTTCACCAGAATCTACAATAACTGGAACAGAGAAAGTACAACTTCTGTTCCACTTAACTATTTGACCAAGTTTTGTTTCTGGAGTAAACCCACTAAGTAAAATGGGAATAAAATTACTACTTCTAGGCTGAACCACTTCGTCTTTGATGGAAATTAGTTTTTTAGTTGGGGAACCCCTGTTCTCAAACATTTTAATTAAAGTGTCAACTTCATTAAAAAACAGTGGCCATTGCTGATTAACCTACTAAGTCTAAGGGCTTGGCCCCTGACAATGCTCCATTTCATAAAACCAGGATATGTACTCCCATAATGTAAATAATTGTTGGTAAACATCTTTTTTCTGTGCGACTTACTCTCAAAAAGTCTTCTTTGACTATCCATTTTAATATTTACATCCAAGAAATTTACGTTGTCACCAAAATCACTTAATGTAAAACAACTGCCAACCAATACTTTCATTAATCTTAGTCATAAAGGAACAAAATTCATCATAACTACATGTCCAAATAAAAAAAGAAATCCTCTATATATCTCCTGTAGAAAGTAACATATTTGAATAAAGGTAACCTGACTAATATGGTATTTTTACACCAACACAATACTAAATTTGCAAAAGCTATAGCCATTTTTGTCCCCATAGCCACTCGTGGAATTTATTGATAAAGATTTTCTTCAAAGCAAAAGAAATTGTTAATTATTATGATGATATCCTATAACAAATAAATGCTAATTTGCGTACAGTACATACTGCACTATTTTTCTAGTAGCTGAATTGTGCTATGTTTGTCTGAATTGCCCCTTCCTATTTCATACAATACACTGTACTATTTATTTCTGAATATCCTATAGTATTTGATAACATTAATGAGCCTGCCAGCTGTACAATGAAAATAATTTCTCATCAAATTTGTATTAAAATTGGGTAATTCAACATTAGTGTTATTCTTGGTAACTTACTAATGTGTCATAAAGGATATTCACAAGGCAGGATGAAGAGCATAATTTTTAAAGCATTTATATATTAAAATTGTGTCATCTGAGACAAGCCTTTAACCAATACATTGCAATTTGAACTCTAAACCATTCCTTATAATATCCTATGTCTCGCATGTTATGTGCCTAGTGAATGTTTAGGGAATTCATTATAATTTTTAACTGGATACAGTTATATGTATATGCAATCCAGCAATATTTGATATGAAGCCTTATCAAATTCTTGAAAAGTGGGATAAGAATCTTTTTCTGCCTGCTTGCAATGGTTCATAAGATGTCCCTTAAAACTGAATATAATTTTCTTTCTATTGAAATAGCCATCGAGCTAAATAATATATCTGCAGTCACTCCAAGATCTTTAACTGAATTTGCAGCAGGCAAAACGTAATGTGATGGTCAGTAGCAGAAGGGAATTTTTTGTTTTCTTTTCCATAAAGTATTACCCAGTTCCCTATTGAAATCACGAAGGTCCACTTACCCGAATATGGAAATGTCGACAGGTATACGTCGAATTGTGAAAACACTGATCATCCTGAAGCATGAAATCCAAAATGTCGAATCGTCATGGTTGGCCCTTCTGAGGTGCGATAGTTACGGACCTTAGGATTAGGGTGCAGGTTAAGGTGAGTGGATAGATAGTAATGTATGTAAGGTTTAGTGTAGGGTTAGAAGTTGGGTTTTGTTAAGTGTATATGTGTGGGTTATTTATTTTGTTTGGGTATAGCTCCTTAAGGTAAGTGTGCGATAGTTACGGACCTTAGGGTTAGGGTGCGGGTTAAGGTAAGTGCATAGAAGTAGGATTTTTGTTAGTGTGTGTATGTGGTTTATTTATTTTGTTTGGGTAGGTGGTATGTAGTGCGCGGTGGGGTTGGACGACTGTGATGGTTTGAGATTTTGAATTTCACGGTTTAGGGCATTCGGTGTATTTATGGTTCGGGTAATATGTGTCGATGATTCCATATTCGCTGACTAGGACTTTCACGGTTGTAATCTAGACCTGTATTACCCTACATGTATACATATACACATATAAAAAAAGACATTGTTAGCATCGGACCAGAGAATCACCTCATCCAGATATTTCTGTAAGTTCTTATGTTCATAAAAATTCTTAACAATAATTCCTATTTTGGTATAATCTGCAAAGTTGCTGTTCCACTTTACTAACTGGCAAAGCTGATATGTGTATGACAAACAAAAAAGGACACAAAACAGATCCTAGGGGGACCCCTTTGTTAACATTTTTTCACCTGTAAACCCATTTCCAGTTCTGACCATGGATTTTCATATTTTCATTTTTTTTTTTTTTTAATTTTTTAAAGCTGCTGTCTGCTGATCATTAGACCCTCTCTCAATTTATCTTTATTTGCTCTTTTATTTCCTTCACTTGGTGAGATTCAGCTGAGAGGGGTCATCATCAAGGCAGCCATTAGGGATTGTTTGAGGTATTCCTGTTTTTCTCCCCAGCTTTAATATGTGCACACTTGGTGAGGCACATGAAGGAGTGGAGCATACAATGGACTGTTATTAGAAGGTGCTCCCTCATTTCTAAAAGGGACTTGTCCTACAAGCTGCCATGTTCTCTGCTTTAATTTCTCCAAGTCTTTTAGGTTTCTAATCTCGTGACAGGAATGAACCCAATTCATAAGTCCGGTTACAATTAAAGTTCACAGAATTAGTACTGTTTCAATCTTTGATGTTAGCCAGAGGTTATTTTCTCAGAACCTGCAATGTGCCCAGAATTGACTCCTCCTGTTATTCTTATGGAATTACATGTATTGGTAGCATATCTAAGTATGACTGGAAATTCTTTTTTTTTGTTGCGTCTACTGCTGTTGGAACTGTCTGGGTATCTTTTTTCCACATTACTCTCATTTTTGCCTGAAAATCATGGCATTTTATGACTTTGTGTCTCTCTCTCTACATCAGACACTGTAATCACTGAGTGTAGCAATTTCAATGACTGATGCTACTTTTGTCTTTTTTTCATAGACTACTATATCTGGTTTTCTCGCATCTCTTTTTTTATCTGTTGGTAATGGGTGATCCTATGTAATATAAACTTCCTCATTCTCTATGATGCTTTGTGGTTCATGTTTCCAATGCTTCTCAGCTACTTCCATATTTTTTATTTGCACAATCCCCACTGCAGCAGTCTTGTCGCATTATTGTGCCTTTCTTTATATTGGCTCTCTTCTGAGTGTATACACCCAGCAGCAAGATGTGCAACTGTTTCCATTTCTTTTTTTTTTTTTTTTTACAGAACCTGCATTTTTTTTTCTCACACCTGTTCCCTGGACTTTGTAAACCGGGTCTATATTATTATAGTAGAAGTTCCTTTACTTCGACTACCATATGTACGAACACATTTTATTGAAGTTACAGAACTTCGACTATGTATAAAATAATTAAAAAAAAAGGGAAAATAAAATAAAAGGTTATATGCAGGGGGGCAAGCCCCCCTTCACCCACCACACCCCCCGCTGTTTAAATATACCAACTCCGAGGTCATGCTGTCCCTTTACTGCACAGTAGCGTGACCTTGGAGTTGTTATATTTAAAGAGCAGGAGGTGTAGGGGGTGCAGGGGGGCTTGCCCCCCTGCTTACAACCTTCAGGTATGTTCTTTTTATTTTTTTTGTTCCCAATCGAAGTATGACAACTTAGAACTTATGGTTTCTACCATGTCACGTTCGAAGTTGTCATACTTTGACTATGTAATATAGACCCTTGTAAATCAGTGTCTAAGTAGTCCACTATCCTGGGTGACCATTATTGAACTTTCTTCTTTTGTTTTCAACTCACCTCTCCTTAACAATTCCAAAGTCAAATCTAGGCCAGCATGAGGTTGTTAAAGTTGATCTCTGAACTTGCCACTATATTTATGGATTTTCCAGTCTTCTTTCCTTCTTATTTGGTTTGGTCATTTTCCTTATATTCTTCCTTTTGTTTTTGGGACATTCAGTTGTCTGTTTTTTTTTTTTTTTTTTTTTTTTGTCTTCTGGTTTGATTTCCATTCTCACTTCACACCAAAACACTTCTGCTAAACTAAAGAAGTGTCATGTTAGACTTCTTTATGTCATGTTTTAACACACTATGTTTGGATCTGGTGAGTGCAGCAGATATGTATGCAGTCTCAAGATTGCAGAGCTATATTTGAAATCAATTTTGATTGCAGATCTTTGCATGAAATCAGTTTCTAGGAGTGTATATTGCCTTCTGTTCATCTTGCCTAGCATTTATGTTGAGAAGACTGCTGGACCTTTAAAGACAAAAAATTTCCAGCATGTATATGCAATCAGTAAGACACATCAATTCAATGCCCTTTTTAAACATTCGCTGTAGTGTGGTGATTTCAAAAAGTTTTTTTTCACTATTTTGAAGAAAGTAGAAGACTCTGAAAGAGGTGGTGACTGGGAAACATTTGTTGAAAAGAGAGAACTACAATGGCAATTTTTTACTGAATGCCACCACATCCTCAGGCATCAATGATTTAGTATCTATTAAGCCTATTTTGAAAATCAGATCTAATTGCCTGTCATAACATTGGAAGGTCAATTACATTTGCAGTTTTTAAAATCTTTATATGAACATTTTATTACAGAAGACTTTTTATTATATCCACCAACTTTTTTTTACTTATTTTATGAAAGATTTTAAACAAGTTTTACAGTTAAATTATTTGAATAAATATTTATTGACATATATTTATTTTATAGAACATGTTTCATTCAAGTATTTTTTAAGTGTGTATTTTTAGTGTAACTTTTAAGTGTGTATTTACAGGTGAGGTTTCCTTTAAATGCTGCTGGTCTAGACATGGCGCCTCTTTTTGAGGTTTTAAAAAGGAAGGAAGTTACTTTTTTACAGTTTCTGATGAAGTTCCTGTGTTTTGGAATGAAAATGCTAAAACTGTGGTGAATAAATGTTTGGGTGGGACTACTGGTGCAGCATTTTTATTATTTTTAAGTTTGCATAGTACACCATTTTGTGGTTTATTTGATCAAGATGGAGGAGCTATTCAACAAGTTATAAAGCAACCGTGTAGACTCAGTGCTGGTTTTCCCTGTGAGTTTCAAAACCTATTGGAATACAGCCATGGAAAGGAGCCTACATGGAAACAATGTTAGAGGCAGCCGTTGATTTAATTCATGTGTATGTGCAACAGGCTGAAGTCTATGCTGCTGCTACTTCTGCTAACAGACCATGGCCAATAAGGAGAAGAGTTTTCAGATCCTGGTTAACTTGTCACAATCTACATGACATGGAAGATGTAATGCACTAAAGGGTGAAGAGACACACTACAGGAACTCTGCAACCTCTGTTGTCCTCAACTCAGAGCCAGGGCAAATCTAGGGGAACCCATCCCTGTGGATACAAGGGTATGTGGAGCACTCAGAATTTTAGCTACAAGTACCTTTCAGAGACCTACAAGGGACATGCTGGGGGTGTCAGAGGCATCAGTGTCCAGGATCCTCCATCAGTTCCTGAATGCTGTGCTCCAGCATTCCAGTAACCACATATGTTTTCCCCATACTCCTGAGGACAGGGCCACAAATATGCAGGGGTTCTATCCTGCAGCACACTACCCTGAAGTACTGGGTGCCATAGATTGCACACATGTAGAAATTAAGGCACCACCTGGAAAACAGCAAAGGCTCTACATAAATAAAAAAAGGGCATGTACTCTATAAACTGCCAAGTCATGTTTAATGCCAAGGAATCATCTTGAACATATGTACTGGCAATCCAGGCAGTTACCATGACTCACATATCTGACACACCTCCCAACTGTATCAGATGTTCACCATGGGTGATATCACACAGGGTCATTTACTGGAGGATGCAGATTATGCGCTGGAACCATGGCTAATGATGCCCATCAGAAATGCACACACACCTGCTGAAAAACACCATAATGAGGCACATGTTCAAGCCAGAAATATCGTAGACCGTGTGTTTGGGCTGCAGAAATTGCAGTTCCGGTGCTTAGATATATCTGGGGAAGCCCTGCAGTACAATTCGCATACATGTAATGAAATATTCACTGTATATACCATGCTATACAACATCATCCTGAGAAAACAGCTTCAGAAGGATCAACAAGGGGAAGAGGCATACATCCCACTACCAATGGCAAGTTTACAACAGGCATATGCAGGTGAAGAGTCAGCGGGGAAAGCAGCTGCTGTTTGTGTAGGCAGATGTAGGTGTGCTCAATATGCCCTCCCATTGGATAAGAGACAATGCATAGCACACTTGCTCACCACCTAGGGGCCTAAAACTTTCCTCCTACACACATTCATATAGCAACATTTATTTCAGGCAATGCTCACAACCTTTACCTACCCATGTAATGGTTGTGTAATGCTAGCATCAGACAGAGTCAGTCCTGAACTAAACTGTTTTAACTGCTGGATTTGCAAGGCAAGTGTTAAACCTAGAGTATATTGTGTAATAATATGAATGACTGGCATATACTTGCATGTTGTTACTTGCTAGTGTAAGCAAATAAAAGGTGGCGATTTGTATAGAAATGACCTTAACATGTGATAGCAGAGACTTATTTGACTTATTATTTAAGTCCATTATTTTATACATTATTAAGTATTAGGCCTCAGGCATCAAACATTCACACAGTCATACCTCTCAAAAGTACTGATGGTCACTGTACGCTGTCAGTATAACACCATATGCTTGTACTGGAAAATCATTAAAGAGAAAAGTTAGAAAGTAATAAGGCACATGTCCGTTTCAGACTTCACAAACCTCACAAAGTCATTAACAATACCGATGCATAAAAAGTGTGATGCTATCAACTGCCTATCTTTTTAAGACCAATATAAGTCAAAGGTACAATTACCAATTCAACATCACAAATGCAGATATACTAAGTACTAAGTCAGCTATGCACTCTGACTATTGGACACAAAGCTTATGTATCCCTGAATCCAAAAGATAGAAAACAGGGATAGGGCACAGTCGTCATCACTTGCACAGGGTGTTGTGTCAGGGGGAAGGAAGCCTAGGCTGACGCAAAAGGTCAGTGAGTGTGTGTGAGTAAGAACGAGAAGCAAGCAGACTTTCTGATAAAGTATCAAATGGCCAGTGAGACAAAACGAGTTTTAAGCTTCATGGCTGAACCATGTAACTGTTGTATGTGTGTCTGTATGGGTCCTCCAGGTGAAATTGGTGATTGTCTGCATGAACACAGCCAAGCTCTGTGCTAGCTCTATGTCTTGCTATGTTGGACTGGAGAGCCATGCATAATACAGGTGGCATTTCATCGTTGTACCAACCATGAGAACTGGCACTGCCAGGAGTTGCACTGGCACTTCCATGGTCAGATGCACTGCTAATACCTGAACATAACTGATGTCTGTTGGGTAAGCTCCCCTCATGAGGATGCCTAGGACCATGACCCCATGGCCTGCCATTTTTGGGTGTGGACAGCTCAACCACTGACTGAGTAGTGGTAGTACTGCCACTATGGGAGCATGATCAAGCAAGGCCATGTTGGCTAACAGCAGATGATATGGTTAAACTATGCCCATGAGGATGCAGTCCCCCTCCCAGCAGACATTCTTAATTACAGATACCGCTTGTTCTAATGTGTCACTCATCTGATGAATTGAATTGGCAACATGATGGAGGCAGTCACATATGTCAGCCTGTGCCACATCTACAACCTTAAGCATTTCTCTGGAGAATCTATGGGAATGGGCTTGTGCCTCCATGATGGCTCTAAACATACAATATGTGGCACAGGAGGAGACACCTGGATCATTTGGAGGATGGACAGCACCCCTAACAACCCATCTGTATGGCACCTAGCCCACACTTTGGCTAGAGCCAGAGTCAACAGGTACTAAAGTCACCATAACCACGACTCCCTGATCGATTGTCTCACCTTCCACCTGTCCAATATGCTCACTGGAATGGGTAGGCATAGGTCTACTGATTTTGTCCACTGGAATTACAGGAGATGGCTGTATCATATGTGTATGTGGCAGTGTCAGATTCAACCTCTGCACCCCCCAACTGTGCCTCTGTTTGGCCACCATTATCATCCGAGTCTGCTGATACTCTGACACCAGGTGGTAGAAGTCCCACACTTTCCCCTGACAGGAACACCAGTGATATTAAGCAGCAAACACAGAAAAGTTAATATCTACACTACTATAGTCTAGTATATGCTAACAAAGTAACAGTGGTGCCACTATTACAGACAGTACAGCAGTAGACACAGCACTCCTGACACCAACATCACACACTAAATATTTCTTTGAACTGCTCATCAGTACTGACATAAAATACTTGGTTTACCATGTGCAGATGATAGTATGCTCCCTATGCTGGATGGTCCTCGAAGAAGTTAAGCAAAAGGAAAGGACAACATTATCACAGTTAACAGTAACACAGAGAGAGGTAAAACTTTTTGCTCTTTATTTGTCCATTAACTATACTTTCAACAAGAACTTGGATGACAAGTCCAAACTAAGCCCCATGTGTAATCATCATCATTTGTTGTTAACTGTAGCAATTTACAGTACCAACCCCATCCAATTTCTTGTTAAATAGAGCTAACATACTGATGTAAATATTTCACTATACAATATTGTTTAACAGTGAAGATATACATAAGCCTACATGGAAGCTCCTTCTGGGACATACTTGATGTCCCTGAAACAGTAGCACCAGTGTCAAGGACATGCTGTTCTGCCCTTTCCTGGGATCTGCCTGGATCCCAGACTGTGGACAGGAGCTCTTCATTTGCTGATAGTTGTGGCTGTGTAGCAGGACCTCAGTACCCATCTGATCATGGGTCACTGCAGCTGCTCTCCTCCATGCAGCTGAGGTTATATCAGTGGCCCTATGGCACATCTGATCATATGTTCTGTTGTGGCCACCTACTGCATTCATGTCTGTAACTATCTGCAGCCAAATTTGTATTCTGCCTAATATATCTCCACATCCCCTCTCAAGCAGAAAAGCAGCATGTCACCTAAGAGCTTCCACAATGAGCTGATTCTCATGGTCACTGAAGGGTGGTTTTCGGGGATTGAGGTGCCTGGGTGCCATAGTCATAGGTGTACTAAAACACAACAGAAGGATAATACACATAAATATCACATAAGTAAAAAAATACCTGTTCTCAGGTAAAACAGAAAAGGTAGCATTTCAGTATTACCCACTGGAGAAACATATAGTCTAGATATTTCAAATATGAACAACAGGAATTGTGTGGTTGTAACATATTACATTCACACACAAAGCAAGGCTGGATGCAAACCAAGGGAGAGTAACAATAGCAACCAACCGAAATGCAGCTTTACTCCCCCACCCCAAAAGGACAGGCAAATTACACATTTTGCTAACAAACCATCAGTGAAATTCTGAAAGTGCTATCAAATGAACTGTCTCTGAAACATGTGTTCAGATTTAATACAGAACATTCCATTTTAAGCTATTGTCTATCATGTATGCTTGTGAAGTACCCTAACAAACATGCCCATGCCATCAGTACATTTCTAAGTAATGCATACCGATAACAGTAGCATTTGCTATTTAATATATTATATAAATGTGAAAGATTTTCATAAATGGCATTTCAGCACCTGCAGTATATAGCTGAAAAATGAAAGTTATCTTCTCAAATTCAGTAGTCTTCTGTGCAGATATATCCCAAAGTAATAGCCTCTTCTGTGTTCTCCACATAAACAAGTTTCCTCACCTTCAGGTTACCTAACTACATTGTTGCCTTTTTATGGCATGTATTCAGGGCTGTTAGCACAATGAATATTTAAATGAGGTGTGAACTCATTAGACTTGCTGAATCCCAGATGTTTGGCTTGGTGTAGCAGATGTGAAAATAGTGCAGGCACAACCTCAGTGTTTGTTGCTAATGGATTGTAACTATGAATGATTATTGGTAGGGAGAAGAAAAACACAACAGCAGTGCAGACTGCCCTACCTCCAGTGGGTGTGTCAGATTAGACATGCATATTGTATACAAGTAATTTGATCAAGGTTGGAAATGTAAATAAGTAGCACACGATTCACAGGTTCTGTTCATTAACATCCAGCCTCCCCTTCATTTGTTGACAATTGTACAGTATTGCCATTTAATATCCTCACACATTTTAAGGACAAGGCTATAGAAGGCTTTACAGACTGCATGTCTCAGATTACTGGTCAGATAAGGCAAGGATGAGCAACAAACACAGAGAGATAAAACAGAGCTGCATTTTTGCAAGCAGTAGTCGTAAATGGTTGTGTGATCACCTACTGCACTGCATCCGAAATGTATACATTTACAAATTACTGTTATGAGGTTTCTTAGTACTCTGAATGACATTGCAGTTGGTTGTATGCAGAATGATTTCAATTCCCTGCAAAGCTGTTTGTGTGGCAAAGAGGGATAAGGCATCCTTACTTTGTTCTGAAGGTTCATTGGAATGAGAGTTGAAATCCAGACCTGTTTAGAAATATTTCATGGGCACTAACAAACATTTTGTAGTGTTTATATCATAGATTGCTTTTCTTCATTTCAAATACTTTTCTCTTTTATTTTATTTATTTATTTATTTATTCTTTAGCTAGTTTTTGCAAGGTGTGCGGCATGGCACAAAGAATGGAAACAGAGAAAATCAATGTCAGGTTTGGCTGTGTTTATCTCATTTTCATGATGCTTAGCAGTGCACAAACTAGACTAATGGCCCACACAGGAAGCAAACAGAACACCTTCAGGCAGGGCATCTGTAAAAGTGCAAAGGTAAAAAAGAAATACATTGTTACAGTTTTTGCTTTCCATCTTGCAAGATGCATTCAATTAATTCTGTTGGGCACCTCGAGCACTGTGCAAACATGCTAAGAGGTGTTGTGCAGAGGTTAACACTGTGAACATAAGAATGAGTAGGAATGAATGGAAATGGAGTGTCACTAGTCCTGTGGCAGCAAGTGTAACTGTAGGGCTGGGGGTACAGGTGGTGCTTGGTTCTAGTACAGGGTGTGCAACCTATTTTTACTTTTGTTGCAACCTATTTTTACTGCTGTGACAGTACAGTTTATAGCAATGAACTGTAAAATAAACAAGTGCTATTTCAACAGTGTTGTGGCAACAGGTGTAGGACTGCCATGCACATACTCCTGGGTTCTAATACAGGACATTCCAGACATTTTTATTGTTGTTCCATTTCCCATTATATTCCCTCTCACGTATAACACTTTAGATAGCAGAGCTGATATGAATTGTATGTATGAGGGATAAGATTTCAGATGTATGACGGAGGGTATACTGTCTGTTATATTTCTATAAGTATAATTCTGCTGTCTGGACTTGGATGGCCTTCACAATTAAATAAAACACATACACAACTGGATCTGTATACAAGACCCTTGTCAGGTCACACACATACATGTGTGACACCTCAAACTGTCAGCTGTATTTATGAATGATTCCAGACTATGTCTAAGCAGCACTTCTTCTGTGGCAAAGATGGAGAATCAATGCTGTGGAAGAAAATTATTGTCCCTTAAGCCTAGGAAGGCACACACATGCACATACTCACACCTAGGGCCAATTTAGAGTATCCAGTCCACTTACAGCATGTCTTTGGAATGTGGGAGGAAACCGGAGCACCCAGAGGAAACCCACATGACCAGAGGGAGGACATGCAGACTACGCATAGAAGGCACCCCAGCCAAGGATCGAACCGGAGAACTGCTTGCTGTGAGGCAGCAACGCTAACCGCTGCACCACTGCGGCCACCCCAGCAACCCTTCTGTTAGCTCATTTTCTTCTAAACTGAGGGCACATTTTTTATTTCCATTTCCTGCGGGCATTCTATAGAAAGTTCTGTAGCATTTTCCTGTGGCACATTCTCTTCAGTTTCATCCTCTGCCATCCGTTGCTCTGTCATATGGGAACTCACTGGCCTATCACTCCTTAACATTGACTGCATCAGAGTTTCCATAGTTTCCTGTTCCTTCTCTTGCTGTCCAGCTTCAAGTGAACATTTATACTGGTTTCCTGCAGAAGGCTCCAAAATATCTTCATATGGCACCTGACAAATTGCTTCCCGTTCCACTGGTTTCGCCTTAATTTGGATATCCATTGTTCTGTTGTGGTGCTTTCTGAATTAGATTTTCTACACTGAATCCTTCACTTTGCAGGTACTCCATAATCTCAGTTTCTGTTTCTTTAATTGCTAATCTCCTTTTCCTCTTTGTCGTCATATTTTTTGTATTGTAAAGTTTTCCATATCCAGATTCCTTTGCCTGTTTTGCTCTTTGAATATCTTTGGTGCTGCTTTTTTGTATTGGTTAGTTTTGCTTTCTCCTTTGCATAAATCTGGAGCACTTCTTCCTGGGCCTCTGCTAAAAATTGGTTCATTCCAAGTTGGACTTTCCTGGCAACAAATATTAAATAATAAATAAATAAATATCACATCATATTAAATCTCTTTTTCTTTCCCATATCCATATTTTTTTTCAGATGTCTCCTGATCTTCCTGCTTCTCCTTACTTTGTAGGCTCGCTGCATCTTGCTGTGTTGTAACCTGTGTTAGACATTCTACACCAAATCCTTCACTTTGCAGGCACTCCATAACTTCACCTTCTATTTTATTAACTTCTACTTTACTAATCATCTTTTCTACATTACCTTTTTGTGATATTATTTTCTTTATTGTGAAATTTTCCATATTGGGATGCCTTTGCCTGTATTTCTCTTCGAATATTATTGAGGCTGCTTTCTTTATATTGATCATTTTGTCTTTCTCCTTTGCATAAATATTGCACCATATCAAATATCTCTTTCTTTCCCATGTCCATATTTCTTTTTTATACTTTTCAAAAATCTCTAGGTTTTGTTGTTTATATTTTCACACTTCCTCAGATGCTTCTTTTTCCAAACAGATCAGTATTTCTTGATCTATATACTGTTTTTCACAAATCTGTTGTATTAATGAATGCAACGTTTTATTTGAAGCTTCTGAGAGTTTTTCTCGTGGAAGTATTTTTCTTTCCTTTAATTTCTCTCTTAATAATTTTATATATCTTGTGCCTGGAAATTTTGGGCTTTCTGTGTGATAGTAACAATACATAATTTCTTTCTTATCCTCAGTAGTCCATTTTATCGTCTTTATGGCTCTTTTTTGGCCTATCAGTTTTTGTGATTTTTGTGGACTACTGCTTCCTTGCACAATGGGGGAGACATCCTTCCCCTGTGCCTGGCCTGCCCCCATTGTAGGAATGTTTCCATATTTTGAGGATTCTACACTGCCATCTTTTCTGTTTCTGGCACCAGTGTGCCTACCAGGGTCTTGTGCACCCAACTATTTTTTTTTAACTTTTAACCTACTTATGTCCATGATATATGCCATATAAATACAGTCTATATGTCAATGTCGCCTTGGTGAGATTTTGCAAAAAACAGGGTCCAGCTCATGAAGGTACTCACCAAAACTTGTAGATGAATTCAATTTCAGCACTACTACTCTCCCTTGCTTTGCTGAATTTTCATCTCTATGTTTGGACCCCTATAAAGCTATATCTGCTTTGTGGATGTGCACTATTCCCACCAGGACAGAGTCAGAGACTGGCCTGGAGACCTGGCAGAAGTCACCTCATCCTAAACCATCCAGATTACAGTAACATGGCTTTCAGTCTATCCACATACATCATGGCATGGTTTGTCAGCCCTGTGTTTTCTTGGTGAGAAACCCCTGTGGTCTCTCCAGCTGCTGCTTTTGTCTGGTGAGGTACATGCAAAAGAGAGCATTATACTCTGTTAATGTTCTGATGAGGTTTGAGTACAGTGCTGTACTATAATCCTCAGATTTGAATATGATGGCATGACTTATGATGTGCCCAACACTGGCTTTCAATACCAGTGTGGACACTTGGTGGTCGAAGCTCAGAGTGCTATCTAAGTGTGTTCCCAGTGCTTGCCTCACTGGGTTTCATCATAGCGGGACTGTTGTCAATGTTGTAATTAGCAGTGAGTTCCACTTTGCAAAAGGACAAAATAAAGACACATTTTTGAATTTATTTGTTGATCATGTTGCTTTGTTGCAAATCATTTGTGTGTGTTAGCCCCTCCTGTAGTCTGTGGACTCAATTATTGCACCCAGTATGCAAGAATCAGCAAATGTGGTACGCCAGAAACTGTGTACTTTAGCCTGAACTGTCAAGAAATAGAGTCCAGACAGTAAAAGGCTAAGCACAGATCCATGTGGTACTGGTACAGGTTGATTTACCAACTTTCATAGTATGTGTTTTGCCAGTGAGCCAATTAGTTACCCATCTACTTGCTGACGTAAGAGTTAATCCCCAACTGGGTGAGTTTCTCAATGATACCTGCATGCAGGAATGCGTCCAAACCCTAGGCCAGATCAGGATAGCCAGTATGCACTGTCTTACCTTCATCCAGGCCTATCACACAGAATCAATGGGCTGTGACAACATCACAGAGCACCTATTGCATGACTCAGCACATAAATCTTCCTGGCATGGTTGAATATATATACCCTAACACAGACTATGTTCCTGTAGAAGGGTGTACATCAACATGCATCCATTTGAGTTTGGTGGGCAGCACCTGATGAATGTAGGTATACACACATCCTGACTCTCCTCATCTGTGAGGTAGACCAACGTGTAATCATGGACCTTTTACTAAATGAACACTAGTAACATCCTGGCTGTGTGCAACAGATCTGTGTGAGTTGTTAATGCTACATCATGTCTGTTACATCAGTTATATGTCCTCAAAGAGGTCATCTAGGTCCTGCATGATGGCAACACTATCATCCTTTTGAACTTGATAAGCTCAAGGCATTTCTCACAAATCCACACTGAGGTATTCACTGAACACTATCAGATGTGGCCATAGACACCTATACCACCAAGTGGGGAGACCACTATATCACATACAAAGCATTGAAATATGTTGAAATGTGTGACGTTAACTATATCTCAGGTCCAGTTATCAGGCCTGTACATCATAGCTCTCTGCTAGGCCCTTTCCTGTCCTTTTTGTAAGTCACAGACATCACAAATGACAAACACAGCCTGTGTCTAAACCGCTGTCTGAAGGACTACAGATTGTGGGCAACCATTGACTCCAACTGTGATATTAATATAATACAGACTGTATCAACACATGGCAAAGATTGCTGCTACAGCCATGACAACACCTGCAATGACACAAAATGTTGGGAGGATTTGTTACATCAGGAAAACAAACACACAACACAAGTATAATGCAGATATCACACCCCATAATCAGACCAATAGGTATGTGACTTGTATCCTGGGGTGGATGGTTTATGGAACGTACACCACCATGTGGCCACAGTGCTGACTACTCCCTTGTATGTGACACAACTACTGAGTATGTGAAGGACATCCACATCACAGGCCATAATACCTCCATAGTTCACAGCCTTCATCACACCAATAATGGAGTACAGTGCACCCTTCTTCATGTACTTCCCTGTAACTGAAGTGGACCACCTTTGCCACAGTGTCTGTCACACATCTTATTGGCCATACCTAGGTATTCTTTTTGTGGGATAAACATTACGTACTATCTGATGGTGCAGAAACCACATCAAGTTGTTGCACCAGATAGATGTGTGTTACCTGTTCCGGTGATGCAGACAGTGTAGAAGTGGCCCTCTTAACATCTCCAGTAGATGCTACAGTGTCAGGAAAGTGTGCGTGATTACCTTCATGGAGTGCAGAGATGTCATAATAGTTATACAAGTGTGTTTGTGCAGAATCTTGTCTGATAACTCTAAATCATAATGTTATGTCAGAGGCATGGGATTGATGGTGGTATTATTCTGATACTGTCCATGATTGTGTGTGCTTTTTTTAATGTTGTCCATGAGCCTTTACCTGTGTCCCACTTGCTGGAGGCCCCTGCTGTGATTACACTCATATTGAGGGAAATTAGTTTACATAGCTTCACAAAATGCACCCTACCCCTATTGTATATAACATCCCTGATAGAGGTCCTCTGAATTGTTCATGTAAGGATGCTTATCTCACACATCTTCCCCATTGTTATGTCACCTTGTGTGACAGTCATATAATACACATTTTCACTGTGCAGACCCTACTGTACCATACAGATATGTGATTGGTGTTGCTACTACAGCTGCCTTCCTTTAACATGCCCTCATCTGCTGGACATCAGGTTGTTTCACCTGTCCTCTTTCCTTGTGTTCATTCCTACAATTCATCTGTTTGTGCCTATTGAATACATACACTTCCCCTGAGTGTTTATTGTACATGGCAGTCCATGTACCCTTACAGATCATTTAAACAACATTGGGACAGAATGTCAGAAATGGAATTTCACAATACTCTGCACTGTATACACTGTCCTGTACTGTGTTTGGACCATACACATATCATACCTCTCAGCTGTCCAGATTTTCACAGTATGTCCAGACTTTTGCCTTATATCTTTTTGTCTGTTCCTTATAAAATGTGTGGTTTTCTGCCATGTCACTGGGATTCTCAGGACTCGTGTCACCAAATAATTAAATACATTTGAGTTTAAAATAAATCTCTTGTTATTCTAGCACATTTCTCGTGTGCAAATAAGTAGAATATTTCCCTATGTCTGGATCATTGTCCCCCCATTATTTTGATCTTTGTCCAGATTTCTTGCACTAAGAGATTGACAGCTATGGAAAGTTATATGTCAAGCCCTGGTAATCATTGTGGCATTCTGTACAAACACTGTAACCGACTGTGCTGTGCTATAAACAGGATTGCTGTGTGTGTTGTTTTCCACAGTTTCCTGCCCAGCGGGCATGAAACCACGCCTATTTAAGTTTAAACACGATGCATGGAATGAATATGTAATTAGCTCTGTTGCTTGCCATGCATCACCACGCACACATGTAAACTCCATATAAGTAAACTCCTTGCTAGGCTTTGCTTGAAGCCTACACAGAGTTTACTGAATTCCAGTGACAGATAATTAAACAAACAACACTATTGGTTAGTTGATTACTGGGGTAATGCAGAACAATACTAACTTAGCAAATGCATTAGGTATCAAATGCAGCTGAGTAGGAATCGCTAAAAAAATGTGTAGTAATTATGTCATAGAAATACAGATCAAAACAAGTGTTAAAATAAAAAAATATTGAAAATATTTGCTATGCAGAGAAACTGAAATTCCATAAAATAATGCCCAAAACACAGAAGGATGAAAACATTAACTTTAAGCATTTTTTTGCAGGGAGTGCAAATCCCCATGCACCCCTCCCCCAGTGTTGGGGCAAGTCACCCACACACCTGAACATATATATGCCAACTTCATGGTTGTACCAACTTAAAGAAGGGAACAATCTCCCAAAACAAGTGAATCATTGCCAGCGCACACTTAAAAATTGAATCAGCAATGATTTCCTATGAAAAACAGCGATCAACAGTGTGGTCTTCAGCTTTTTTTTTTTTTTTTCCTTTGGGTTATTGATGTACGATGAATTTCACCTCAACCACCTGTAGAGGATATGGATTCTTGTGAGTTTATTTTATAATGTCTTATAGGATGTTTGCTTTCCAGAGCTTTTTTTAAAATATTTTGTATAGATTTGTGTCATAGGAGACAAATTAAATACACAAATGACTGTTACTGAGATACACTGGATGTGAGTCATTAAGTTAACTTATTTAATTTCCTTGGGAGCTACTGTTTTGGCCAGTAAATGTTCTTGCACTTTTTAAATTAAAAAAAAAATCTGCTTTAAAGTGCTGTATTTGAGAGAACAAAAGTACATCATGATGAAAAATGGTGAATGCAAATAGAGACATTTGCATTTTTGGTTCTGCTTTCCCTATGATTTCCTTTACAAATTCACAGCGAGTTAAGTTAGATATTCTGTTACTAATATATTTAGAAATGTCTACTAACCGAGTAACTATCAGTGATGAATGAAGATCAAAACTTAATTTTGTTATGGGTGCTGCTTTGGGCAATATAGCCTGCTGCTGTGCTGGAAATATAAGGTGTATGATGATGAAAAAAACAGTATGATATTCACAAATGTGTACATTACACAATAGCATAATATATATGTGTGTGTGTGTGTGTGTGTGTGTGTGTGTGTGTGTGTATATATATATATATATATATATATATATATATATAATTTGTATTTCTAGAGTTTCCTTCTAAGTTTGAGATTTGATAACACAGCAGGGTTCATGTTATTCATGTTTTTTTCGGAGATGTACTCAGCATGAGTTCAGCAATTTTTGAGTTTCATTTCTTTAGATGGGCCATGATAGAATTTCAGATAATGGTGTGTGGTGTGTGTGTGTGTGTGTGTGTGTGTGTGTGTGTGTGTGTGTGTGTGTGTGTGTGTGTGTGTATGTGTGTGTGTGTCTATAAGAAATACATTTAGTAACATCACTAATTATATCAAAATAAACATTATACTAATATTATTTATCTTTTCTTTTTATAGTTGGAAATAGTATTGTAAGCGTAACACTTTCTTTTATAACTGCAGACATCTTGAGGGAGTGGAGTTTAGAGAAGGGGAATTGTTTATTAGCATTTCATTGTATAAACACTCTAAAGGGAATGGTCTATTACAGCTATGCATTGTAACTTTGTCATATGTAGCTTCACCCCATTATCAACCCTCAAACCAGGCATGAGTAAGTCCTATTCTAACTAACACCCAAGCATGGTATGTTACTAGTATACCATGACCTGCATGTGTTTTGTAAGTAGTATGTTCTTAACTATTTATTTTGTTGTGTACTATGGTGAAAAAATAGATCGCTTTTTATTTGTTAATCTGTACTTCTCTGCCCTCTTTACTTTTTTGTATTAGTGTGTGTCTTTATGTACAATTTCCCTTTCTCATCCTCAACAGTTTAATCTGCAGCCTATGTTTCTTAACTAATATTGAATTCCTAGATATTTCTGGACATTTCACCATAGAGAAAAACCTAAAATAGAAATAGTGCATTAGTCTGATCATCACTAAAGTATATCTTGCATAAAGTTTAAACAAACTTCATTAGAACAATTTGGTTCCTGGTGGAAACTTCATTAGAAGTCATAAGTAGTGTAAACCTGTTGTTTCTGCACCTTACATTCTTCAAAACATAAAGAACTGAGTTATTAATGCAAGTTCCCTTGATATATGCATGGTCGCGTATGTGTCTGTGGGGTGTGTGTGTGTGTGTGTGTGTGTGTGTGTGTGTGTGTGTGTGTGTGTGTGTGTGTGTGTGTGTGTGCGCGCGCACGCGTGCACTTGTGGTTATGCATTTAGACATATATGAAAAGCAAGTACTGATGAACCATGTACTACTAAACAGATTATACAATCCATCACTGTATTTGTTCTTAAAATTTTTAATATTGTTTGCATGAGTACCACTCTATGACAAATACAGTGATCAAATTTAGCAAGTAGCAATGTTGCTACCCTGTAAAAGTGTGGGTTAGCAGCCAAGAAACCCAATCGATGGTATTATAGGTTTTTCCACAATATTTTCAAGTTGGTGTGCTCTTCATACTGGGAAGACAGGTAAAAATCATAGAGCTTTAGATGCCATTAAATTAATAAGTTATTATATAGGTTCATAGGTTCATACTAGGCTATCTGCCCAAGGGCATTTATAAGCCTAGCCCATAGTTATGTGGCTTTCACCACCCCTTTAGTTTGAATAAAAACTATGCCTATCATTTTTCTGTGCCTCTGTCAAGCAGTGACACTGAAGTAATCCCTGGGGTATATCTGCGATCTCCCATCCATTGGTCAAGATTCCTCTTGAACAAGGCCAGCGAGGTGCTCTGCCTCACATGTACCGGGATTTTGTTCCACAGCATAGGGAGTCTCTGGGTGATGAATCTGTCCCTCCAGCACGTTCTATTTATAACCGTGTCAAGGTTTAAGTCTCCGCCCTTGTGGTTCTGAGGGATCTAGATTTTTTGAGGTGAAGCATATTCATCAAATCTGGGTTTGACATGGCCTTATATGTCAGGCACAGGTCACCTCTGAGCAAGCGGTATGAGACTGAATAGAGCTGGAGTTCTTTCAGTCGGGCAGCATAAGACATATTTTTGAGACCCTTTATCCTTTTGGTGAGGAACTTTTGGGGCCTTTCAAGCTGCATCAGGTGTCTGGTCAGATACATTCGAACGGGGCATTGTACTCAATCATAGGTCTAATGAAGGATGAGTACAGGGGGACGATGACCTCCCTTGATCTAGATGTGAATCCCTTCATGATCAGGTGGGCGATATAGAAGGTTTTCCTAACTACTTTAGCAACATGAGTGTCAAACGAAGGCTACTGTCAACTTGAGTCCCCAGATCCCTGATGACTTTTCTGTGCTCAGTGGATTGCCACCTATATGGTAGCTAGGGGTAACCTTGTTTTTCCCGAAGGGTATGACTATGCATTTTTTGGCGTTTAACTTCAGGCCATGGCCCTGGCACCAGTTATCCATTTCTGTGAGGCCCTTCTGGAGGATATCTGTGTCAGATGTGTTTTCGACTATGGCGCCCAGTTTGCAGTCATCTGCAAACTTTGTCAGCCATAACCCTCCTGTGTTTGCTTGTACTTCAGAAAAGTAGATGCCGAACAAGAGTGGACCCAGGACTGAGCCCTGTGGGACACCACTTGTGACAGGCTTTGAGTCTGACATGGCTCCAGCAACTCTAACCCTGTGGGTTCTGTCGCTTAGCCAGTTTGCAACCCATCTTGTGATGTATGGGTTTACATTCAAGCTGATGAGTTTTTCGATGATGCCTGAGTGGGGTATTGTGTCGAAGGCCTTTGCCAGGTCGAGGTAGGCTGTATGGACTGCCTTTCCTCATCAATGGCCTTGGTGACTGTCTCGAAAAAGTCAACCAAGTTTAAGAGGCAGGATCTGCCTTTGACAAAGCCAAACTGGGTTGGATCCAAAGTCTGCAAGTTCCCTATGTCTTTATTTATGAGTTCCATTATGATCCTCTCCATGGCTTTGCAGATAAGGCTTGTCAAGCTAATGGGGCAGTAATTTCCAGGGTCTGTGGAGGCACCGCCCTTATGAAGTGGGACCACAGTCACCGTGCGCCACTCCTTGGGTACGTATCCTGAGGTGAGGCTAAGATTAAACAGCTGTCCTAACTGTGGGTTAAATTCCTCGTTGAGTTCATGAAGCACACAGCCGGGGACACCATCCGTCCCATGGATGCTGTGTTTTTGCCTTAGTGAGGGCAGTTCTCACCTGGGCGTTGGAGATGTTTGGGGCTACAATCCTCTCGAATAGATATCTCTCCTTTTTCGGGAGAGTAGGGGGAGAAGTTTGCACTGAACCTGTCAGCCAGTATGTTAGCAATGTGTGTAAGTTCAGTAATTTTCACATCATTTTGAACTAATTCTGAGCATATCTGGGAGTTTCCTCCTAGGTTTCTAACATAGCTAAAGAAGGCCTTATGATTGTCTTTAGAGTCCTTGGCGATTTTTCTCTCAAAATTTGCCTTGGATGATTTTATGAGAGCTCTTAGTTTTTTACTTATAATGATCAAAGGTGTCTTACCTTTCAAGGATTTTGCTCTATCTTGTAATAGCTTCCTCCTTTTGTTGTAGAGCTTGTTTATGGCTGGGGTCCACCAGACTGGACGCTTGCCTTTGGTACAGAGAGTCTTAGTTTTGTTTGGGATTGCCTGATCCATGCAGTCCTGTAGGTGCTGGTAGAAGGCATTTGTAAGTGATTCAGCGGTTTGAGTAATGTTTACCACTGGCTCAGGGGCCTTAAAGGAGACCACACTAGTTTTTAGAAGTGTGAAATCGGCTTTTGAGAAGTTTTTCACTGTGGTCTTTTTTGTTTCAGGTGGGGGCGGGATGAGGACCTCCAGCGAGATTAGTTTATGATCTGATCTCACCAGTGAGTGTTGAACATTTTGATCCCATGTTCGTGATGATGAGATCAAGTATGTTTTCACCTCTTGTGGGGATGGTGACTAGTTGTTCCATGGCATTTGAGTTTATGAACTCCAGGAATCTTTGGGTTAGAGTGTTCGGGCTTGAGTAGTGTTCCCAGTCTATATTAGGGTAGTTGAAGTCACTTAGTATGATGGTGTTTGGAGATACATTTATCCCCTCCAATGTTTTCAGGAAGGCCATGTGAGGTTCCTGAGTTTGAGAGGGTGGCCTGTAACATGCTACAAATTGCAGAGCAGTCTTGCCTATGGTTAATTGCACCTGGATGGTCTCCGATGCATCGTGCGTTGCCACCAACCTTGAGGTGTGGGTGTCCTTTATGAATATGGACACCCCTCCTTTCTTGGTGTTGTCCGGATTTTGGGGCGAACGCATGATATGAGGTGAAACCTGTTAGTGCTGGGGTGCTCTCAGGAGCCTTGAACCAGGTTTCTGTCACAGCACAGACATCGATGTTCTCCATATTGAGAAGGGCCTCGAGTGCGTGCATCTTGAGATTGAGACTTCTGGCATTGAGCAGCATTACCCTTAGTTTTTTCCTTTTGGTGTTCTAGGGTGGTAGGTTTAGAATTTGAGCCTTGCCTAAAAAGGCACTATGGGGTGGCAAGAGCCTTTGCCAATATCCGGAAGCCCAGGGTGACAGGTGCAAGCCGTCCCTTGCGAAGCAGCGTGGCTTGTCCAGCATGTCATCCCAGGCAGACAGACATTGATCCCCTTTGAATGACAACAGAATTTAAGCCAATTATTAAAGCTGATCATCTTATCACTGTATTGTGGCATCATTCTAGGTGAAGGTAGGATACTGCTCAAGGTCAGGGTCATACCTGCCTGGGCTACATAATCAGAGAGCTCCTCGATGTCCCTTTTCATGTAGTCCAAGGAGGTACGTCTCAGGTCGTTGACACCAGCGTGGACAATGACTGAGTCGCACTTGTACCTGCTGTTGAGAGACCTGAGTGCTTGCGTTATGTGGCGGATTCTAGCGCCTGACAGGCAGCTTACTGTGACCTTCTCCTTACTCAGTCTGGTGAGCGGGACGTCAGTGTGTCTGACTATGGAATCACCAATGACAACTGTGTCTGGCATTTTGTTTGGCCTTAAGGGCTGTGACTGTTTGACACTCTGACTGTGTGGTCTATGTGTTGCATGTGTTGGGTCGTGAGGTGGTAGTTGTTTGGGTGTCTGCTTTGGTGGCCTCTGCTGTTTTGGTAAATTTTTGATCAGAGCCTCCGAGTATGTCTTTGTGTGAGTATGTGTATGATTTGAAGTTGTGATGGTACCATGTGTGACTGGGTATGTATTGTGTGTGGTTACCTTCTCCTCCTGTCTGGTCTTGCCAGTCCTATGTTGAGAGAGCTCAGCCTCCAGTTTGGCCGTATAGTTGCATCTCTCGCATGTATTTGTGTTTTGTGGGAGAAGGAGAGGATTGTCTGTGTACATGAGGCAATTGTAACATTGCCTCAATATTCCCAGGTTCACCAGTTGAGCTGGAGAGGACACTAGCAACTGATCCCTCGACATACTAGAAGTAGTAGATAAAGAACTTTCAAAGGACTCCGGGGGAAGTAGGCTGGTGGGGTACTATCTATAATAAGAGTGCTTTATCAAGGTGCAAGTACTGTAGGAGTAAGTGCTAGGCTTTATGAAGTTATGTTTGTTCTCCCAGTATACCTGTTGCTAGTATTTCTGCTTCTGTTTTTTTTCTATTAGAAAAAGTATAGGTCATATTCATTAATGCCTACACTAAGTATACCCAGTCTGTATTCAAGAAATTCCCTACCACGTTTTTTGTGCTTTCTAGTCACTCAGAAAGAATATAAAAAGTGTATATGTAGTCTATACTTTGTAGTAACCTTTATCAATTCCCCACGATGTTTAAGGCTGCAGGAAAATCAATAGGAAAATATAAACTAGGAGGAAAAAGATACGCGTTATGCTTGTGTTGTCTATTAACTTAGAATGGTGTATACTGAGTTTAGGTTTTAATGAATCCCAGGATATATATTCAAAAGACTAGTATTTAATATAGATAATGACATGTGATACCCTTAATTACAGTATCTTTTACATAATGATCAAAATGCCGTATGTAACAAACCAGGTAACCACCAAAGCTGAAAGCATACAAAGTGTTTATTCCACAGACAAGACAGGATAAGCGCTTTCACACCAATGTGCTTAATCAGATCCACTGCTTAACTAAAAACAAATAAATTATATAACAAGATCAATTAAATATACCCAATAAAAACATGATGACAATCACTGATGCAAATAGCGTTTCTTAAAGGGACAATCCCAGGGATTTTTTTGTTTTGATTCTGATCGTTGTTTACATTTTCAGTCTGGCTTTCTGGGCATGTCCCAACTTTGCCAGCGCGGGTTGGGGGAGGGTGATTACAGGAACCTTCAGAGGTGTTAGGCAGATTCCTTCTCAAATTGCAGTTGTACTCACAACAGCCCTCAGTCATTCATTAGTTTCAACTGTCCTTTTTATCCTCAGAGAAACTAGCTTTTCAGGAATGTTATAATCTGACTTGCTAATACCCTGCAGGAAAGCATCTGAGCAGTACAAAGTTAAAACATTGGTAAACAGAGTTTTCAGTTAATTTCATTTCATATTTTATTTTGTGCTGAATTCAAAATGCTAGCTAACTACAATGATTTTATGACACAAATGGCCTAGCTTCTGTAGAAAGTATCTAAAAGATGCAAGTTTCAAACAGTAGTAGAAACAGTCTTGTTTCTTTTTTCATGTTCAAATTGATCTCTGAATACTAGCCCAAGTGTGATGGCTTTCTCACCTGCTAATAGCTCTGTAAAAAGGCATATGTGTGATACAGGGTTCACACGAGTAGACAGTCTTCAGTTGATAGCAATCTCTCATTTGACAACCACGTGGCCAAAGTGGTTAGAAAAACATTTTATATAGCCCACCTAATCATGAAGGGATTCACATCTAGATCAGGGGAGGTCATCGTGCCTCTTTATTCATCCCTCATCAGGCCCATAATTGAGTACAATGCCCCTTTTGGGATGTACCTTACCAGACACCTGCAGCAACTGGAAAGACCCCAAAAGTACTTCACCAAGAAGATCAAAGGGCTCAAACAGATGCCATATGCTGCCCGGTTAAAGAAACTCCAGCTTTACTCAGTGGCATACCGCCTGCTCAGAGGCGATCTGTGCCTGACGTATAAAGCCATGTCCAACCCGGAATTAATGGACATGCTGCACCTCAGAAAATCCAAATCCCATCGAGCTACACCCTCCAGAGACTTGAACGTCAGCACTGAAATAAATAGGTCATGCTGGAGGGACAGATTCATAACCCAGAGGCTCCCTTCACTCTGGAATAAAATCCCAGTCCAGGTTAGGCAGAGTCCCTCATTGACTCTCTTCAAGAGGAATCTTGATGAGTGGATGGGAGATCGTAGGTTTACCCCGGGTATCACTTCTGTGTCACTGTTAGACAAAGACACAGTATACTAACCTCGAAAACGGCATAGCAAAATTAATTTAAAATGGGTGGCAAAAGCCAAACACACTCTGGCTAGGCTTATAAATGCCCTAGAGCAGATAGCCTAGTATGAACCTATGAACCTATGTTGGTGATTTATTGGTTGCACTGTATGATATACTCTTAAACAGTTTTATTTCTCTTTCTACCTTACAACTGTATGTATTTGTACTTGAGTCCACTGTTATCTGTAGACAAGTAACTGAAATGATAGTGTGTTTTGTTTTGTCATCATTCTGTCTGTACTGCCTGAGTGGCTAATTCCCTGTCTGACAATCCTTAGTCTTAGATGACACTTTTCCAACTGTTGTTGCTGTTCCAAGTTACTCACAAGAAGGCAACGTCAGAGCAGTGACACAGCTAGTATCCTACCCTCTTCACTACCTCATACTCTAATACCTTGCCCTTCATGGCTAATCAACACAAGATAGATCATTTTCCTTGTATGTGTGTTGTGTCCTGACTTCATATACTGCTTTTGCACAATTATATACAGTGTCACTGTAGGGCTACCACTTCTCCTGTTGCCAAAGTGGGATTTTTGTATGAAAATGTGAGATTTTGTAGGACAAATCACACCTACAACCAGTGCAAAGGACTGGACTTCAGTTTACTGCTAAAATAAAAGCTCATTTTTTTTAGAATTTGATTTATTTATGTTGTTTCATATAATATTTACGTGTTATAAAAACACGATAATGATTTATTCATGTATTGAAGGAAATGTAGACGTGGTGGTGGTGCTGCGGTAGCATTGTCACCTCACAGTAAGACGTTGTCCTGTTCGATTCTCAGCTAGAGCATCGTGAATGGGCGTACCTTTGTTGAAGGTTGTGCGTCAGGGCTGGCAACTCGGCATGTAAAAATCTACTGCCAATCATTAGCGGACCAGAGTTCTGCTGTGGCGACCCCTAACCGGGAAAAGCCAAAAAGACACAACAACATTGAAGGAAATATAGAAACATTTCTGTCCTAAAATTCTCATTCTCAGCAATTTCTTGCGGGATCAGTAAAGTATTTCTGATTCTGATATTTGACATTTTTGATGTTTTTTCACAGGACACAACTGCCCATGCAGTGGCAGTCCTGCATAAAGTAGGACATGTGATAACCCTTGTTACTGACATTACTGAAGATACGTAGCACACATTGGAAATCTCTTCTCTAAAATAATGTTGCTCAGTGCTGCAGTATAGCAAAAGCAATGTCTTTCGGATTTTCCTGGTTAGAGGTCGCCACAGTGGAACTCCACTAATGATTGGCAGTGGATTTTTACAATGGCAAGTTGCCACCCCGATGCCCAACCTTCAAGGAAGGCACACCCATTCACACATGCACCTACCTGCATGTCTTTAAACGTCACTCAACCACGGGGAGGACATGCAGACTCCACACAGAAGGCACTGCAGCTGAGAATCAAATGGGAGAACCTCTTGCTGTGAGGCGACAACGCTAACCGCTGCACCACGGTGCTGCAGTATAACCATTTCTTAATACTGTACTACCTGTCATTATGTCTAGATTGAAACTTCTCTTTTCAATACAAGGGTTACGTTCTCACTTTGTTGTAGGGGGATATTAAACATGAGGGTCCATCTGTCCTTTGACTGGATAACTGAGATTATATAACATTATATTCTGTAATCAAGTGTCAATAACTGCATAAATAAATAATAAATGTACTTGAGACCGTGCAGCGATGCTCTAATACACATGCTATTCCTGATCATACTAGGTCATGCTTTTCATCCTTTTGATTGTCACTCTCTGCTACAAAACAGTTATCATGTGCTTCATCAGCTTGTTAACTTTGTCTAGCACTGATGTTTTTTGGTTATGCCTAATATTTATTTATTTATTTCCAGTTTGATTACCGGGGAAGTCCACTGGGCCCAGAGAGCCCATTTTCAGTGGAGGCCCAGGGAGAAAACTTCCATGAAATAGATTACAGTAAAGATAGCAGTTCAATAAAAATAAAATAAAAGTACAAGTCCAAATGTGAGGTGTCAGTGTAATAAAGTTGTGAACCCCCCATATTATTTATTTATTAGCTATCTAGACCACTATATATCCATTTCTAAGCCATTGGTTCTTGTTTTGGCATTATGTAAAGGACACCCTACACTATCACATGCCAACCAACAGTTTTCAGCCTCAGCTGTGTAGCCCCCCTGCATTTCTAGGGTGTATACCACAGAGACACCTTTAAGTGATCTGTGAGTGTTACTCCAGCAAAGTGAATTACATATTGGGGTGGCATCCTGGTACTCTGCTCCAATCAAATTAAGTCATTCTTGTCAAAGAGAAACAGTTAGCTGTACTTTGAGATCTCTTAAATCTCAAAGTTCTGCATGTCTACTGTTGTGAGTGTCTAGATATGTTACGTAAAGCAACGTCATGTCAGCCCCTTGTACCCATACCCTCATCCATTGAATTCTTCCCTCTCTGCTGGGAAAAATCCTATACTTTGAAGACATCTCTTAAAGGTATCATCAGTTTTACTTTATAACCCCTCTGTATGCTCTCCAGGCACATCCACCATGTAATGGTAGTCTGCTCACTACCCACGGTAGTTGGGTTAATTTCCCATTAATGGCATTATAGTACAGCACAAGAGAGCTATGCACTCCTGAATCTGCCACCCTTCACATGATATGTTAAACTGAGGTCCCATTTGCCAAAGAGGTGTTAGCTCAGATGGATGCAAAGATCTTGTGTGTTTGTTGAAAATAGCAGTGGAAATTCAATGCTCAGCTGCAGTAACTACACCGTTTTGAATGTATATAGTTTGAACTATGTTTCAACTTTCTGTATGAGTGGTGGTAAAATCTGTACATTAACATTTTCTGTTGGTGAGACCGTGTATTTCTACAACATATACTACACAAATTTGGGTGCAGCAGATTTTGCTCAGCTTGTAGGTTTCATTTTCAGTTACTTCTGGGTCCAGTTTAATCAAAATCAATAGTATATATCTATGCATGTGAATATTACATAGTGTGGAATTTCTTGCCATATGATATGTCAAATTGTCATTAAATTGAACAGAAATAAAAGTAAATACCATTGATGTAAGTAGAGCATTTTCTACATAGTCTAAATAATAATGCTTCTTTAAAACAGACCGATATATTTTTGTAGTAGATAGAAGGGTTTAGTTAATGAGCATTTATTGTATTACAGGTGGGCTTTGGGCCTGTTAGAGAAGCTGGGATCTTAATGATGTGGGAGTTTGGGCAAGGAAATGTGGCTTGTAGGATTGTTCATAGGTAGGTACTAGGCTATCGGCCCTGGGGCCTATACAAGCCCAGCCAAAAAGGTACTTTGGCTTTTGCCACCCAAGAAAATTATTTTCCTGTGCCACCGTCGAGCAGAGCCACAGAGGTGATCCCCGGGGTAAATTTCCTATTTCCCATCCAATCATCAAGATTTTTCTTGAAGAGTGCTAATGAGGAGCTTTGTTTGATATAGATAGGTAGTTTATTCCAGAGTATGGGGAAGTCTCTGGGATAGGAATCTATCCCTCCGGCATGTTCTGTTTATTGTGGTGACAAGGTTTAGGTCCCTAGAGCGTGTAGCTCGGAGGGATTGGGATTTCTTTTAGTGGAGCATGTCCAACAGCTCTGGGTTTGACATAGCTTTGTATGTTAGGCAGAGATCACCTCAAGAAAGAAGACCTTCCAGAATACCCCAATGAAACTTAGATGTTTTCGAATAGGAAGTTAAAAAAGAAGAAAGATGATGAAAAGCACCTTTAGATTGTGACAAAACTGGTTTGAGACACTTTTTTTGTGGACTAATAGAAATAGCCCTTTGTGTAGTTCTATTGCTTCAGTGTATACAGTCTTCACCAATATTTTTTTTTTCTCTTCAATAAAGATTCATTACTTTATGGAATGTATGTATGTAGATTTTATGTTAATCAGTGTACAGAGATGTACCTATTTTTCATGGGCCTTTGTTCAGATTTTTGATGTTTACAGGTTGAGTATGCTTGCAGACCCATGAGCCTGACAGGTCTAATATGCAAAGCCATGGAACAAAATTATCATGGAAAGGATTAACAAGGACATTGGCAATCTACAGACACAGGACCCATTCCAGCTTTGCTTTCTTAAGGGAAGGTCATGCCTACTAAACCTAGATAATTTCCTGAAGAAGGTCACCAAGGCAATGGCAATGAGGGTAAACAGCGCATATCACAACTTGGCTAAGGCATTTAACACAATACCTCACTTGGGCAATGTTGAGAAATGACTGAAAATAAAAAAATAAATAAATAAAAAACTCCAAACTCAGACAAAAAGACACCAATTTAATGGTACACTGGTACAAAAAACACAGACAGTATGTCCCAAAGACTAAGCGATTTCACCATAAAAATGGCTTCATCAGAGTAACTGTGGGAAATGCGTACACAATTAAATAGTTTAATGACCTAACAAACTGACCACTCCATTCAGAAAAACTAAGAATAAACATTTGCAACCAGTAATTGACTATGTCAAAGGCACAATATCAATAAAAAACTGAATAATAAAATAATACAAATGTATATATATGAAAATCCAACCTAAAACAAATTACCTTGATCTTATATAGTTAAAAAATATATGTATATATTGTTAAGATGTATTTAAGAAGTATCCTAAATAACACTTGCTTTTTCTTTTAAAATTGGAAGAATGGCAATGCTATCATTCAAACCTAAGTTGCCACCTGGTCTCAAGATTTTCCACTTTTAATTTCAAATCACCCCCTCTCTCATTCCAAGTTACTTTATCAGTTACAAAAAAGACGAATTTGTTAAAATTAGTACAAGTTATACTATGCCTCTATAATGCATTGTGAACATTCTTCATCCTGATAGCCCTTACATGTTCAGATATTCTTTCCCTGAGCCTCCATGTGGTTTTGCCCACATAGAAACTTGTGCAGCTAGTACAAGTTTATACATATACTAACATACTAGTGTTACAGTTACACCTGCCTGGGCAGCTTAATGTACGGTTGTAACCAGGGATAGACGCATTCTTGCAATTTTAAAAGAAAAAGCAAGTGTTATTTAGGATACTTCTTAAATACATCTTAACAATAAGAGGGAGAGGAACGAGCAGTACACATTAAGTAAACAACTGGATCTCTTTGAAAAATCCGTTAAAAAATTCAGAGGTCTTCAACTCGACAACACTTTTTTTTAGTAAATCTTTAACTCTAAAACAAGTTCCGAAGGGACTGCGAATATGGAAACTACCCATGGGCATTGAGGTTATTTCTCCAGCATATTGTGAGTTGGTCGAGTTGTTTAATAATACTGGTTTAGAGATGCTTAAATTCATTATTAAACACAACAATAATAGGCTGGCTACCCTGGAGAATGAAATTAATGTCATCCACCAAAACATAGTCAATGCCTTGCTTTTCACTGAGTATCTGAGCAAGTACAATCAGTTACTGAAAGATGTGGACAATTTTGTCAAATACAACACAAACATTAAACGTAAAAAAGCTTATCAGGGCTTTAGATGACTACAAACATGACCGGACTTACCTGGTTGGATGTAAGGATGTTAAGAAGAGTGCTAGGGCTCTGTTTGGAGCTGTACAAACAGGGCCCAGTGAAAATACTGAAGTCCCTGATTCAGCCAATGACTATTTTTTTGGAGGAGAGTGAAGGACCAAGGAGGTCAGAGAGACTAAAAAACAGGGGGAAGGGGAGCCCACACAACTATCAATACAACAATCAATATGGAGGCCACCTTCACTGCAGTTATTATTACAAGAACAACAGAGGCGGGGGGCCGAACTTGTTTTGACTCTGAATTTTATGCTAATAGTGATGTAACTGGTGAGCCTCTGGGGTGTGACATTTTTATGAAAGATGATTTTACTATCTATAATTATACTGATTTGACACTCAACAATACTTATCGCAGTTTGTTGAGTAAAGGCACAACTTTTGTTCCAGATTTTTCTTTGGACATAGTTAATGTGTTAATTAACCTGAAATTGTTCACTAGGCAACTCAATTTGAAGTTGATTTTTAATGATAATGTTCATGTTAGAGAGAAATTATCACTGCAGAGAAGCAGTTTATTTATAGTCTTCACAATGTGGACATATTGTTATTTGAGAGGTTAAGTGAGAACGAACTAAGAAGGATTTTAAACAGCAACATGAAAACACATGACAATTTGTCTATTGAAGAAAGAAAGGCATTGTATAGTTTAGTAAACAATTACAATTTGCAGTTAATGAAACCAGACAAGGGGGTTGGTATGGTCATCATGTCACAGTATGACTATGTATTTAGGATGTCCGAGATTTTGAATGATCAGTTGACTTATAGCAGGGCCAGTATTAATGAGATAAATAGGGCCTATTCTAAAGTTGACCTTTTTCTGATTGATGCACTTTTTCAAGGGACTCTGGATGAACATGAATAGAAATATCCTTCAGCTGAACATCCTTGTATGCCTGTGATTTTGGGATACCCAAAACTCACAAGTCTACTTCAAAGCCATCCTTTCAACCTGTTGTTGCAGCAAGAGGATCCAAAACTGTACCCCCTTGCTGCATTTGTTGATGCATTGACTAAAAATGTCTTGGGTGAAGTAGAACATATCTTGAGGGACTCATGGCACTGTTTAGAGGGACTCAGGGTAGTTGACTTATCTGAAACATTTTCATTCCTTACCATAGATGTGGTAAATTTGTTTTCTACCATACCTCATGATGAGGGTTTGAACTTCTTCAGGGAAAGTTTGTTAAAAAGTAAATCTTTGGACAAGACCAGGATTAATTTGTTAGTGGACCTAATGGAATTAATTCTTAAGAACAACTTTTTATTATTTGAAGGAGAAAGTTACCATCAAATAATGGGCGTGGCTATGGGAGCAAAATGTGCTCCCGTGTTTGCTAACCAAGTACTCCTATATTGGGAAGAGAATTTTATTTTTTCCTCAAGATTTATGTCCAAAATTTTGCTGTGTAACAGATTTTTGGACGATATTTTGATTCTTTGGAAAGGGGATGGGTGGGAAGCCAAGGAGTTTCTAGAATTTCTTAACTGTACAACTTCTTTTTTTTTAGATTCACCAGTTTTAGGCACCAGAGTGAAATCAAGTACCTTGACATACATTTAAATTATGATGGGGTGACCCTTGAAAGTAATATTTACAGAAAGGAAACTTTCTCTAATTCTATGCTTCATTTTAATAGCTGTCACCCTTACCATCAGAAGAAAGGGATCATCAAAGGTCAAATGGTAAGGTTGTCTAGATTGG
The DNA here is from genome assembly GCF_019279795.1 of Protopterus annectens. Classification (NCBI taxonomy): domain Eukaryota; kingdom Metazoa; phylum Chordata; order Ceratodontiformes; family Protopteridae; genus Protopterus; species Protopterus annectens. The sequence goes on along the minus strand of NC_056731.1, from coordinate 590,922,074 downwards.
TGAACAACTACAACACTTCAACCGTGAATTGTTTAAACTAGTTGGGATGTTCCTAGATAGGGGCTATCCCCTCAAACTAACCATGAAGGTTAAACATGAGATATTGAAGAAGAGGGACACATTGTACCAGACAATTTTATGTGCTGGAATACCTGAGAAGTCTATTAACAAACAAAATGATAACAGTGCCACTATGGTTCTACGTTTAATCATTTTGCCCAAGAAATAGTCTTGGCTATTAACAACGCATGGCAATTGGGTCTCAAGGATACACACAGGAATATACTTGGTTCCAAACCCAGGATAGTTTCAGTAGGGAGAGGGATGTTAAAAACATTATGGAGAATTCCACTTGTAAGAATTACACGTCTAGACTGCACAAGTGTTTGACATGCAGGACTTGTAAGTTTATTAATGATGGCCCTTATGTGTCTATCCCTGGTTATATCTGTACATTAAGCTGCCCTGGCAGGTGTAGCTGTAACACTAGTATGTTAGTATATGTAGAAACTTGTACTAGCTGCACAAGTTTCTATGTGGGCAAAACCACATGGAGGCTCAGGGAAAGAATATCTGAACATATAAGGGCTATCAGGATGAAGAATGTTCACAATGCATTATACAGGCATAGTACAACTTGTATTAATTTTAACAAATTCATCTTTTATGTAATTGATAAAGTAACTTGGAATGAGAGAGTGGGCGATTTGAAATTAAAAGTGGAAAATCTTGAGACCAGGTGGCAACTTAGGCTTAATGCTACCCCCCCCCCCCCAGGTTTGAATGATAGCATTGCCATTCTTACAATTTTAAAGAAAAAGCTAGTGTTATTTAGGATACTTCTTAAATACATCTTAACATCTTAACAATATATACATATTTTTTTAACTATATAGGATCAAGGTAATTTGTTTTAGGTTGGATTTTCATATATACATATATATATATATATATATATATATATATATATATATATATACATACATTTGTATTATTTTATTATTCAGTTTTTTATTGATATTGTGCCTTTAAACATTTGCAACCAGTAATTGACAATGTCATTCTTAGTTTCACCGAGTGGATTGGTCAGTTTGTTAGGTCATTAAGCTATTTGATTGTGTAGGTATTTCCCACTGTTACTCTGATGAAGCCATTTTTATGGTGAAAGCGCTTAGTCTTTGGGACATGCTGTCTGTGTTTTTTTGTACCAGTGCACCATTAAATTGGTGTCTTTTCGTCTGAGTTTGTTTTTTTTTTTTATTTTTTTATTTTCAGTTATTAGTGATTTGCTTCGTTTGAAGTTCAGATCATTTGCGTTTGTTGAGAAATTAGATTATTGATAAGTGAGATTTTCCAGAGATGACCTTCACCTGTCACCACTGGGTTTCCAGATCCTGGCCAAGGCTCTCACCTCCCCATTGTGCCTTTTTAGGCAATGTCCCAGAGACAAACCTTCCAACATAAAAGATCTGTCTAAAAGCAAATTGAAGGTTATGCTGCTTAACGCTACGAGTCTTAACCTGAAAATGGGCTTACTGGAGGCCATCCTTGCACTAGAAGATGCTGATGTCTGTGCTGTCAGGAAAACTTGGTTCTGGGCTGTGGACAGCACCCCTAAAATTACCAGGCTATACCTCATTCCACAAATTCCGACCCAAAATGAGGTCAGGAAGACTAAGGGTGGTGGAGTCTCTATTATCATTAAGGGCAGGCACACCTTCATAGGTTCATAGGTAGATACTAGGCTATCGGCCCTGGGGCCTATACAAGCCCAGCCAAAAAGGTACCCTGGCTTTTGCCACCCAAGAAAATAATTTTCTTGTGCCACTGTTGAGCAGAACCACAGAGGTGATCCCCTGGGTGAATTTCCTATTTCCCATCCAATCATCAAGATTTTTCTTGAAGAGTACTAATGAGGAGCTTTGTTTCATATAGATAGGTAGTTTATTCCAGAGTATGGGAAGTCTCTGGGATAGGAATCTATCCCTCCGGCATGTTCTGTTTATTGTGGTGACAAGGCTTAAGTCCCTTGAGCGTGTAGCTCGGAGGGATTGGGATTTCTTTAAGTGGAGCATGTCCAACAGCTCTGGGTTTGACATAGCTTTGTATGTTAGGCAGAGATCACCTCTGAGTAGGCGATATGCGACGGAGTAAAGCTGGAGTTTTTGGAGACAGTCTGCGTAAGGCATCTGTTTGAGGCCAGTAATCCTCTTTGTGAGGTATTTCTGCGGCCTTTCCAATTGTTGTAGATGTCTTGTGAGGTACATACCAAAATGGGCGTTGTACTCTATAATGGGTCTAATGAGTGATGAGTAGAGGGGAACAATGACCTCTTTTTTTCTGGATGAGAAACCTTTTGTGATGAGGTGTGCCACGTAGAAGGATTTCCTGACTACTGTGGCGATGTGATTATCAAAGGAGAGACTACTGTCCACCTGTGTCCCAAGGTCTCTTATCACACTTTCGGTGTTAAGTATACTACTGCCTATGTTGTAGTTCATGGGTACAGAGTTTTTACCAAAGGGGATGACAATGCACTTATTGGCATTGAGCTTGACGTCATGGCTTTGACACCAGGCATCTGTCTCAGTGAGAACCTTTTGTAGGATGCCACATCATTAGGAGTTTCGATTATGGCTCCTAGTTTGCAGTCATCTGCAAACTTTGTTAGCCAAAGACCTTCTGTGTTAGCCTGTACTTCAGAGAAGTAGATACCAAACAGGAGAGGACCCAGGACTGAACCCTGTGGTAGTCCACTTGTCACTGGTCTGAAGTCGGATTTGGAGTCTGCTACTTTCACAGTGTGGGTTCTGTCATTGAGCCAGTTGGCAACCCATCTTGTGACATAGGGATTTATACCTAGTTTAGTGAGTTTATCTATAATTCCAGAGTGGGAGATGGTGTCAAAAGCCTTGGTAAGATCTAGATTAGGTGTGTGAATCACCTTAACCTTGTCTACGGCTTTGGTGACTGCGTCAAAGAAGTCTATCAGGTTTAGGAGACATAATCTGCCTTTTACAAACCCAAACTGGGTGTGGTCCAGAGTTTGGAGATTGCCAATGTCTTTGTTTATAAGTTCCATGATGATACGGTCCATGGCCTTGCAGACCAGGTTTGTCAGGCTAATGGGGCGGTAGTTCCCCGGGTCCGTGGTGGCTCCCCCCTTGTGGAGTGGGATAACCGTCGCTGTGTGCCATTCAGCAGTCACAAAGCCTAAGGTGAGGCTATGATTGAACATGGTACTTAGGTGGGGTGCCAGTTCGTTCTGTAGTTCATGTAGAATGCAGCTTGGGATGTTGTCTGGTCCCATGGATGCTGTGTTCTTGGCTTTGGAGAGTGTGGTTTTTACCTGTGCAGCCGTGATTACAGGAACTTTGCATTCTTCCGGTATAGAGATGGGCTCTCTAATGGGTGAGAGGGGGTAAAGTTACCACTGAACCTATCTGCCAGGAGGTTGGCAATATCAGTTGGGTCTGTACATTAAGTGCCATTGTGCTGTAACTCAGAGCAGATCTGAGTGTTGCCATTGAGATTCTTGACATAGCTATAGAATGCTTTGTGGTTGTCTTTAGAATCAGTGGCGATTTTGTTTTCGTAACTAGCTTTGAAGGATTTTATCAGGGATCGCAGCTTCTTACTGAGACTGACCAAGGAGGTCCTCCACTCATGGGATTTTACTTTCTTTTGCAACAGTTTCTTCCTTCTGTTGTACAGTTTGTTTATGGTAGGGGACCACCAGACTGGCTTCCTTTTTTGGAGGATAGCATCTTGGTTCTGTTTGAGATAGCACAATCCATGCACTCACGTAAGTGCTTATAAAGTGCAATTGTGTAGGATTCAGTAGTCGTAACTGTATTGTCCATCTGCATGGGTGTCATGAAGTTCAGCACTTCTGTCTTAAGAAGCATGAAGTTGGCTTTGGAGAAATTTTTTACTATGGTTTTCTTAATGGGGGGTGGAGGCAGGATGTGGATATCTAGGGTAATTAGCTTATGGTCGGATCGGACCAATGAGGCATTGACTTCAGGTGTGGAACACCGGTCACTCATATTAGTAATCACTAGATTTAGGATATTGTTGCCCCTGGTGGGGGTGTGGATAAGTTGATCCAGGGCATTGGAGTTTATGAATTCCAAAAAGCGTTGAGTGAAGGAGTTGGTACATGAGTAGTTTTCCCAGTTAATGGTGGGGTAGTTGAAATCGCCCATTATTAGGGTGTTTGGTTGAACGCTAATATTTTCCAGTACATCAAGAAAAGAGGAGTGGGAATTTTGGGGCATGGTGGGGGATCTGTAGCAAGCTACTATTTGGATTGCAGTTTTGCCCAGAGTTAGTTGCACTTGGATAACATCGGCTGCATTATGCTAAGCAACTAGCCTGGAGGTGTGGATATCCTTAATGAATATGGACACACCTCCGCCTTTCGTGTTCCGGTCCAGGTTACATGGCTGAAAAGTGTGGTATGAGTTATAGCCTGGTAGTGCAGGGGTGCTCTCCGGAGCCTTGAACCAGGTCTCAGTCACTGCACAGATATCGATATTCTCCATTTTAAGGAGTGCCTCAAGTGAGTGTATTTTGAGATTAAACTTCTAGCATTGAGTAGCATCACCCTCAGTTTTTCTTGCCTGTCCCTGTTACGGTGGTGAATTTGTCATTTGAACCTTGCCTAAAAAGACACTGTAGGGGTGGCAAGAGCCTTAGCCAGTATCCGGAATCCCAGGGGTGACAGGTGCAGGCCATCTCTGGCAAAGCATCTTGGTCTGTCGACCATGTCATCCCAGGTAGACAGATACTGGATCCCTTTAGAATGGCACCAGAAGCTTAGCCAATTGTTGAAGTCAATCATTTTGTCCTTGTACAGCGGCATCATTCTGGGTGATGGCAGAATGCTACTCAGAGCTAGGGTCATACCTGCCTGGGCTACAAGATCGGAGAGCTGTTCCATGTCTCTTTTCATGTAGTCCAGGGAGGTACGTCTCAGGTCATTCACACCAACATAGACAATGACAGAGTCATATTTGTAGTTGTTGTGGAGTGACTTGAGTGTGTGGGTTATGTGGTGGATCCTGGCACCTGACAGGCAGCTGACAGTAACCTTCTTCTTGTTTAGCCTGGTGAGTGGGACATCAGTGTGCCTGACTATAGAGTCACCTATGACTAGTGTGTTGGGTACGTTGTTTTGCCTTATTGGCTGTGGTTGAGTGGCACACTGAGTCTGTGGGCTGTGTGTCATTTGGGTTGTGTTGGGGGGAGGAGGTTGCTTGCATTTCTGCTTTGGAGGTCTCTGTTGCTTGAGTAGATTATTATTGAGAGCCTCCGCGAATGTTTTTGTGTTTCTATGTGTGGATTTTGGTGGTGTAGGTTTAGTGGGACTATGTGATGAGTGTGGTGTGGTGCAAGTGTTTACCTTTTCTTCTTGACTGTCAAGTTCAGTCTTGACTGGAGAGAGCTTTGCCTCCAGTTTGGCTAGATAAGTGCATCTCTCACAGGTTGTAGTGTTGGGTGGTAGGAGGAGAGGGTTGTCTATGTACATGAGGCAATTTCTACATTGCCCCAAGATGCCCAGATTCATCAGATAGACAGGAGAGAACACTGGGAGCTGACCCTTGGACATGCCAGAATAAAAAAATATTTTCCACTAGATAAGTGAGGAATGTGAGTACAAGAGCTGTTTTTCTCTAATCAAGTGAGGAAAGTAAGTACCAAAACTGTTTTCCTCTAGGTAATGAGGAAGGTTGAGTGGTGTAGTAATTAGTAGGTTATTTAGTGCTTACAAGTTCTGAACAAGTGCTGATCATGAATAAGCAAATTCAAGTGCTAAAACTAAGAATTTGTATCTGGACTAAACTAGTTACAGGAAAGGGGCGAACAAGTGCAAATGCGGGCTTTTAAATCAGAAAGTTGAGAGAGATGGAAAAACTGCCCAAACGGCCAATAACTACAATTTCTGGGCCAGAACCACTCCTTATGTGGCAGATAGGTTACCTAGTCTTTACCACTCCCACTGATAAGCTAGAAGGCTTCCCTCCAACACAGAAAGCTTGGGGGTGGGGGTGGGGGGCTCAGAAGCTTACATACAGTCCTGGATACTACAAATCTGAATCTGGACTACACTAGTTACAGGAAAGGTGTATATATATATATATATATATATATATATATATATATATATATATATATATATATATATATACAGAAAAGTAGCTAAAACAGCAGTAAAAACAATTCAAATGCAGTGCAAGCTAGCACACGAGAATGTACCAATGTTAGACCAAACAGTTTAAAAAATGCAATTAAATTAAAAATGACTAAAAACAAGAGTAGCTTGCCAGCATGAGCCACTGGAACTACTCCAGGTACAGCTGACAGTTGGCAAGACACCCATCCAAGTTATAGTTAGCTATAGACCATCCTCCCTGACTCAGGACACCCACTCCTCTTACCTGGATTTACTTGACTCCATCAAGGTACCTCCTACCACCCTAATCCTTGGTGACTTCAACTATCCCACCATAGACTGGGTAAACTATTCTTGCACTAATGTACTCGCTCAACAATTTCTTGATTTTGCCAATTCTAACGCACTACACCAGGTCATCTCATCCCTCACGAGGGGAGAAAGCATTCTGGACATGGTTCTCACCAACATAGGCGACCGCTATACCACTACCATAGTATGTTCTAACCTGGTGAGATCAAATCATTGGACTGTCTCATTTAAAGTTTTAATTGCACTCAACCCCCCCCCCCAGCCATAATCAAGCTAAAAAATTTCTCAAAAGCTGACTTCAAACTCTTAAGCGAGGGTATCTGTAGCTTCACAACACCGCCTCCCCCAGGGGATGCAGACAAATATGCTGACACCAGTGCAGAATACAAGCACCTGTACAACTGCATGGACTCGGCCATACCCAACATACCCAGTAGAACTAAAACCTGCTCAAAGACACACAAACCTGTTAGGTGGGCATCCTCTAACAACAGACTTTACAACAAAGGGAAGAAACTGATGTCCAAGGGTAAAAAGGAACAAACTCCAAATTGGAAAAACTCCCTCCTTAGCCTCAACAAGCAAATTAGATCACTACTGAAAACCTCCAAGGCCAATTGTGAATATAAACTAGCCTCCACAACAAAGGGAAACCATAAAGTCGTCTTCAGCTACGTCAGGAACCTCCATGGCAAAGACCAGGTTTGTTCCAAATTAGTACTTAAAGGTATCACTTGCACTTACTGTAATCAATTTTCAGTCATTAACCATTAACCATAAAGATCAAAAACACAAGCACACACACCCCTCAGCTCTCACAAATTTGGGGTAACCCATCTAATTTGTTCTCAAACTTTTGTTCCACCCTTATAAATCTGGAAATTATTTTGAGTGAATAGTACCCACTAAAGAGTACCTTTTCCCTAAATATTTTCTCTTTGTCCAGACTTCCAAGGTAAAAGTTGAAAGACATGACACATACATACACACAGGCTGTGCTAACACAAATGCAGTTATTTCCCACATTAGGAATGGGCAACTTTTCCCCTTTTGTCTGGCTCCAACTTGTTAGAGAAAAAAATGTTTATTGCAGTCCTTTGCAAAAATGGTTTACAATAAAAAAAAAAAAATGAGTGTACTCATGCACTCAACAAAACAAACATTTCACCAACTGTCTAATCAATAAAAAGGCTCTGTTGCCATGGATATGAACTTTTGCCACTACCTCTGTTACCAGCTTGGTGGATATGGGCATCCTGAGGTAATGTAGAAATTGCCTCATATTTACAGACAACCAGTTAATTATTTAACAAATTGATATGGTATGCAAGATATGTATTTATATGTCACTGTATGTAAAGCTCTCACATAAAATCACTTCTAATGTCAATAAGTTTGTCAGTAGTATACGCACTGCACTGATCACACACATTTCAAAGCAGAAACATAGACCCATATATGATGAGACATTTAAATGTAACCTACCTAAACCCCAAAGACCTCCTTGGTGAAGTACACATAACTCCCTCCCTCAACAACCTTGAATTCACACTGTCTGTTAAATCTGGTCAACTTCATTGAGACAGTCACCAAACCATGGACGAGGGGAAGATGGTGCACACCGCCTACCTTGACCTGGCCAAGGCCTTCAACACTATTCCCCACTCCGGCATAGTAGGCAAACGCTCTCAACTAAGTATCAATCCATATGTTATCAAATGGGTAGGAAACTGGCTCAGTGATAGAACCCACCTAATCATAATAAGGGAAGCCAACTCGAGCAGAAGACCCGTAATGAGCAGCATACCCCAGGGTTCGGTCTTGAGGCCTCTGTTATTCGGGATATACTTCTCTGAGGTGCAGGCCAAAACCAGTGTGCTATGGCTGACCAAGTTTGCAAATGACTGGAAGCTGGGTGTGGTCATCAATTCCCCAAGTGAGGGGATGTCCTCCAAGAGGGTCTCACCCAAACAAATGACTGGTTCCAGAAACATGGCCTCAAGCTGAATGCCAAAAGATGCATCATCATCCCCTTCGGGGACAGTGATGTCCCCACCTGGGCAGCCAAGTGCTCTGGATTATGCAGAATGCTCCGCATTCAACGATAAGTGAAGCCACTGTTCCGCTGTTCCGCACTGAACAGCTTCGGCTCCACAACACGGGTTTTCATTGGTTTGTATACCTCAATTACTACCAATCAGCATCATGGTATACAAACCAATCAAATAGGTATGCCACTGTTCTACACTGAACAGCATTGACTGTGCTACACAGGCTTGCATTCTGCTATTACAGTCAATCACCACCGCAGTATATGAACCAATCAAATAACTGTTCATGAGATCTACCCTTTCAGAGCAAGTGGTACAAAACAGGATACACTTTCACATCTACTTCACAAGTTTTTCAAGGGCTCCACAATACGGTTACTCATTCTTAATCGTGTTGTCTTTCATGTCGTCTTTCATGGTGCAATCTCACTAAGCTATGTTTTTGCAGAGAGCAGTGGAGGAAGGCATTATCTGTAAAATCACTAGTTCACATCTTTCTGTGAGGTACCCGGGCAAACAATATCTATATCTGTTGCCAAAAATTCATAAGAGCCTAGATCAGCCCCCAGGTAGACCCATAGTCTCTGGAATTGGTTCTTTGACTGAACCTCTGTCGGCATATTTGACCCAATATTTATAACCTCTGTTACCACTCATTCAGGCTAGAAATAAAGATACTACCCAATTCCTACAAACTGTATCAGATTCCCAACATGAACCCAATTGGCTTATGTGCACCCTTGATGTGAAATCCTTATATATCAGTATACCACACTGGGCAGGGTTGTAAGCTTTGGATTATTGGTTGAACAGAGCTGGGTTGTATACATTGGGATTCAATACACTCCTCACTTGTATGGCTGAGCACGTCCTAACCAAAAATGTTTTTTTATTTTCAAGGGAGTTGTAACTGGCAAACCCGGGGGACAGCTATGGGGGCCTCATTTGCCCCCATTTATGCAGATCTTTTTATGGGGTATATAGAGGAAGAACTAATTTACAATGAGGCCCATAATATATGCTTGCCACAAATCGACATATGGAGGAGATTCCTAGATGATTGTTGGTTGGTGTGGCGTGCGGATACTGAATATCTACGGGAGTTTGAACAATATTTGAATGATAATAAATGGGGTATTGAATTTTCCTTTTCTCATAGTTATGAGGAAATTAATTATCTACAGGTCAAGGTTGTGAGAGAACCTGATCATACCTTGCGCACCTTGGTGTATATAAAGCATCCTCAATACAGCAATTTATTGTACGCTTCCAGTCTGCACCCCACACACACAATCAGAAATATTCCTAAGTCTCAATTCTTAACAATTAGAAGGATTTGTTCAAAAGAAGATTTCAACAACTCTAGGGATGATCTTACGTGTAGATTTCTCCATAGAGGTTATAGGATGCGGGACGTTGTCAGAGCCAGAGAGTGGGCTTCTAAACAGCCCAGGGCTGAGTTGTTAATTTATAAGGAGATGAATGAATGTAAGGAATCCGATACATTGAGACTAATAACAACCTATGGTCAAAATGTCAATTTATTAAGGAATGTGGTCAGTAAACATTGGAATATTTTGATGGCCAATGAGGAATTGGGTCAGATTTTGCCAGAATATTGTCAGTTTTCCTTTCGTAGAGGTAAGACACTGGGATCCCATTTTTCTTATTACAAATGTCATAGCATAAAGAAGAATTATGTGGATCTATTAACAATCACAGGGGAGAAACTAGTTGGGTCCTTTCCATGTGGGCACTGTTCATCATGTCAACACATTTGCAAGTCTAAACATTCTTCCAGTCAGAATACGGGTCAAGTATATATTAATTTTTATGCTAACTGTGGATCAGACTGGGTCATTTATCTGGCCAGTTGTACCTGTCCCTCTTTTTATGTTGGACAGACATCCAGACCCCTTTGTTTGAGAATATCTGAACATATGAGTGACATTTGCAGCAAACGCATCACCAGTGCCTTATACAGGCACTGTCAATCACATTCCACTGCCAGATTCAGGTTTACTGTCATAGACAAAGTACAGGGAGATAGGAAATGTAAGAGGGGTTGGAATTCCTTACTTAATTATAAGGAGACTAGATGGATTGTCAAGTTAGGTGCACTTTTCAGACTAGGGCTCAATGATAAATTATAATATAGCTTTAAATCAAATGAGATGTGATGTCACAGGAAGTGAGGTGGTTTGAATATTTAAACAGTGTATCTTGTTATTTGTAGTATCACTGATGAAGGCTCTGCACTGAAACCGGTTTGATATCGCTGTTCTACAGTAAAGATTCCATGAATGTGTCTGTTTTGGTGCCGGCTTTGCTTGATGAGAAATACTTTGCCTAGGTATCTAAATCTCTTCTGCAACATTAACAGTTTGGAGGGACAGGTATATCTCGCAGATGCTACTGCCGCTGTGGAACAGACTCCTCATCCACATGAAACACAGCTCATCCTTGTCCATTTTCAAGCGCAACTTAGCTATATGGATGGGAAACAGAAAATTTACCAATTTACTCCAGAACTGCCCCATGTACTACCAATGGGCAGATGCAGCTCCTAAATGCTTAATATATGCATGGGCCCACTCAAATTATCTATGGGATGATCCCAGTTATTCTCATTAGGGTAATATATAATTATCAACCATGGGTAAGGCCAATCTATAACCAAGTGGGAAAGAATATTTCAAACACAAAAAGGGAAATTAGCTAGATAAAATGGCCTGCAAGAGCAGCTAGCCTAGTACTTACCTTACCTATGAACCTATAATCTTACATTTGAAATGCACATACAAAACTGTATAAAAAATCAACAAAAACTTGCACTGCTTTACAGATTCAAAAACTTTCTCACCAACACAACTAAAGCTATATGTTCCACTACTTAGCACCTCCCCTCACTAGTTTATGGAGCACCCATTCTTACTAACTTCCAGGCAGCATAAAAAGCAAAATTTGAGCAATGCTATAACAAAGTGGCTAAATTTGCAGCAAATGACCCTTTCAGAACCCACTTCTCAACTAACATATACATAGCTTCTTCCCACCTACAACACTAGCCAGCAATAATCTGCTTGTCTAGCACTAAATACGGTTCTGTACAACTATGTTCGTACTCCATCATTATCATTCAGTGAGGAAAACCCGTTCTGTCCACAACCCTATCAAATCAGCAGGGCATGATCTACATTTATACCATGTTGCTAAGGCCTGGGACTCCTTACCTATATCCATCAGATTAATACCCTCCCTTCAGTACTTCAAAACTATTCAGAAATAGTTCTTAGCCAAAATCTGTCTTGGTTTTTGTTCTACCTCAGGATAATGATATCCCTAAATATGAGCAGGTTCCTAATCATACCTTACACCTCCTTACTTGCCCTTTTCACTCACTTCCTAACTTTATCAAGGTAAAAACAGAAACCTACACAGTTAGACTTTCCTGCTAGTCAGACTTCAGTAAACAAATAACATGTATGACCTTGTTCTTACAAATGCTTCCCCTGCCTACCTACACCCCACTAATATAATACAATACAATCTGATATACAACTTATGATTGCAACAACTACCCAGCCAAAAACCAAAATAAAAATTACACCCAGATAAGGAAATCTGTGGAAATAATGGTCCACCCATACCACAAGAAAAATCATCAGACTGAAAAATAAGAAAGCAATATTACTGGTCATTAACTACTTCATAATGCTCAACTATCCCTGATTTTGCCTCATATTATTACCCTTCTCATTATAAAATGTTTAAATCGTCTGGTAAATCACTGAAGACTACAGTCGGTCCATAATGTCAGACATTAGAGTTAGTCTTTAGGAAATCCATGTTGATGAAAATCCATTTTCCTCCTAATTAGGTTCATAGGTTCATAGTTTAGGTTCATAGTTTAGTACTAGGCTAACTGCCCTTGGAAGCCATTGTAAGCCTAGCCAATTATCCCTTGTGAGACTCAAACTCTGCACCTTGTGTATGTAAGGCAAACACCTTAACTGGCGATATTGAAGTGTATTAACCCACCAGATGCGCAGTAGCAAGCCCCACCCAAACCCCACCTGTGACCATTTTGACTGCACCGCCCACCGTTTGATTGAAAGATGCCACCAAAACATAAGGTAAGTTAGACTGATAAAAAGATTAGACAGATTATACCGAAAACATATGTATATACATATAACATAAAATCGCAGCTGTGACTGATGTGAAATTAAATCATTTTTGTTTACTGTGTGGGAATATGTTTGTCTTTTTGGCTTTTCCCGATTAGGGGTTGCCACAGCGGAACTCCGGTCTGCTAATGATTGCCAGTCGATTTTCATGGTGCCGAGTTGCCAGCACGATGCCCAACCTTCAGCGAAGGCATGCCCATTCACACATGTCTTTCGGAGGCCACTCAACTGCGGGGAGGACATGCAGACTTCACACAGAAGGCACTCCAGCCAAGAATCGAACAGGAGAACCTCTTGCTGTGAGGCAACAATGCTACTGCTGTACCACCACAATATGTACATGTTCAAATCTAGGAAGTGTGATATAATGGTATGGAGAAGACAGTGCAAGCTGTAGTTGTACTTGGGTTAGATAGAAAGCAATTTAATGCAGGGTAGGATAATTAGAATTGCTGTAAAAGGAGATGCTATACTGAAGTGGACTATTCTCAAAATCGTTAAGAATGGTTAGTCGTGTGGGCTAGGCTAATTGCAGTACTAAACAGTTGTGGCACAGGTACTAAATATACTATATGCATTGGTGTACACGTGGAGTCATTAACAGAAATACAGCTATCCTGTGCAAATAAAGTAGCTCAAGTATCTGAATGGATATCCACTGCTTCAGTCAGTGGAGAAAAGCAAGAGATTATAAAGGTAAGCTTACATAAGTAGCGCGGGGTATGGCTGACAGTTTGGGTGGATACTGGTGGTTAAACAACAGTGAGGGTTTGCTGAAGTAAAGGCAGTTTCTAGTTTAGGGACACCATATAGAAATTTGAGGAAGTAATTCCAGAGTAAAGGACTGTACGAGGTAGAGGGTGGTCTCCTAGCTGCTACTAACATTGCAGATCATTAGAAATTGTTCTATCTGAAATAAATATCGGAGTACAACTTTTTGTGTTGTAAATGAGAAGCTGAAAATCTGAAGGACACATTTGAGTGGAAGTTACTGAGGATCGTCTATTAGGTTTTCTTCTCTCTACAGGAGTTACTGCAGGTGAAGTTCAAAAACTGTAGGGATAAAGAATTTTTGTTGGGTACATATGGAGCTTTGACTGGTGTGGTACTAGTAGTAGCACAAAAAATTAAATGCTTGATTTAAGTTGGACAATATATGATATGATAGAAGCACCTTTATGTAGTGCCTGTTAAACATGTCATTATTAGCATGTGTTTGTGCTTATTAAATGCTGTATTATTAAATATTAAATACAGTTATATTTGCATTGCATGTTAATCATGGCACATTGTCATTCTTAATCCCCGCCCTCCGACATGTCAATCACGGCAGGCACGCCCATTCCTGCACGAACTTGGTGGTGGGTTAATACACTTCAATTTCGCCCCTTAACCATTAGGCCAACCTCCCTCCCTAACGTGAATTAGGATAATATTTAAAAGTTATACATGATTTTGGACTTGTAAAGACTCTGGTTGCCATTAGTCTAGTATCTTCTTCTTCTTTTTTCGGCTTTTCCTGGTTAGGGGTCGCCACAGCGGATCACCTGTACGCTCATGATTGGCAGTGGAATTTTACAGTGTCGAGTTGTCAGTCTGGTGTCCAACCTTCCACAGAAGGCACACACACACACACACACACACACACACACACACACACACACACACACACACACACACACACACACGCACTCACACCTAGGGCCAATTTAGAGTGTCCAATCCACCTACTGCATGTCTTTGGGATGTGGGAGGAAACTGGAGCACCTGGAGGAAACCCACGTGACCACACGGAGGACATGCAGACTCCGCACAGAAGGAACCCCAGCCTACTAGTTATGCACAAATCATGGCACAACAATGCACTGAATGCATCAGTCATACTTATTTCTTCCTACAACATTTATTTATTTATTTCCAGTTTGATAACCGGGGATGCCCACTGGGCCCGAAAGCCCGTTTTCAAGTGGAGGCCCTGGGAGAAAAGCTCCATGTAACAAACACTTTCCACTTTTAAAGCTGCATATTCCTTAATATTGCACACTTAAACAATTTAATAAAGTGAAATACTATATATATATATATATATATATATATATATATATATATATATATATATATACATTGGTAGAAGAATGCAGATTGAGTAACTGAGAGAAGAGGGAGAAGATAAGTAGCAGGAGAAGGCATATAAGCAGAGGGGAAGTGAGGATTTAAAGGGTATCTGCAGCGAGATTAATATAGGGGAAAAAAAAGAAATGTAGAGTATGGGGAGCAGAAGAAAGATTAGAGAGATGAGGGGCAGGAGGGGGAAAGTAGAAACTAGGAAAGTAATAGGACCTAGGTGGGAAGTATACAATTACATTTCCTGTTTTGGAGGAGGAGAGAATGTAGTAGAGATTTGAATTGTTCAGGACTTGTGGTGATTCTTAGCTGGGGAGGAAGGAGGTTCCATTTCCTTGCTATAGTATAAGAAAGGAGTAGGTGACCAGGTGGTCGTTTAGGTTTGTGTACAGAAAGAAGATTTTTGTGGCCTGATCTTAGGGGCCTGAGAGGAGTATAGAAAGGTAGGATATTCGAAAGAGCTGGGCAAGCATTGGGTTTGAAAACTAGTTTGTGGGCAGTAGTAAGTTGGAGGTAGTCAAGATGATTAGGGAGTTCGAGCCATTGGAGTCTATGGAGGGAGATGCAATGGTGAGTAGAATGAGAAGAGTTAGTGGCGAATTTGGCAATTTTGTTGTAGCAGCTTTCTAGTTTAGAGGAGATGGAAGCTGTTAGGTTCGTTAGAAGAGGAGCACCATATAATAGAGAAGATAGAAGGAAGGTGGAAGCGAGGGTTTGTCTTGTAGCTAATGTTAAGAAGTTAGCGTTTCTATAGAGCATACCAGGCTTCTGGTGGGTTTTTTTATATTTAGTTGAACATGAGTATTAAATTTCAGGTGTTCATCAATAGTAACACCAAGTAGCTTGGCATAAGTAACAACTTCTATTGTGGAGTGGGTGAGGCTTGTAATCTTGAAAGAGGATTTATCAAGTAGAGGAGCTTTAGAGGGGGGAAAGAGGATGATGTGGGATTTATTGGCATTAAAGGAGAGATGGTTTAGAAGCATCCAATTCTCTGTAGCAGTGAAGGCCAATTGGGTCTTGGACTGGAGTTTGGGAAGGCTGGAGGCAGAGCAGACTAGAGTGGAGTCATCTGCATATTGGACTATTTGAGAGTGAGGAATTGCAGAGTGAAAACTATTGATGAACATGTTAAAGAGTATAGGTCCGAGAATAGAGCCCTGTGGAACTCCTGTGGGGGTAGGAAGGAAGTGGTCCCTGTTTGCCATTTCACAGCTTGGGATCTGTCTGAGAGATAACCTTTGAACCAATAAAGGGAATCAATAGAGAGATTTAGATTAGAAAGGTGGTTGAGAAGGAGTGTGTGTGTGATACAGTGTCAAATGCTTTAGAAAGATCGAGAAGGACAGTGGAGACAATGTCTCCAGAGTCACGGGCATGGTTGACAATATCTAAGAAAGAGAGTAGAGCAGTAATGGTACTGTAGCCAGGACGGAAGCTGTGCTGAGTAGGGGTAAGGAGATGGTTATTTAGTAGGTGGGGCATGAGTTGCTGGTTGATACATTTTTCCAGGATTTTAGAAATTGGGGAAAGAATGGCTATTGGGCGGAAATTAGAAGTGCTATTATTTTTGCCTCCTTTATGAAGGGGCAGGATGTAAGCTGCTCACCATAGTTTGGGAACATAAGATTCTTGGATGGATCTATTGATGAGAATACTGATTGGTATGGCAATGCCATCAGCTGCAAGTTTGAGAAAGAGAGATGGGATATTGTCGGGGGTATTAGAGCAAGGCTTGTGTTTGGTCAGATGTTTTTTAATATAGCTGGTGGATACAGGTTTTAAGTGGAAAGTGGGAGGGGGATTAGGAGAGCAGGAGTGGGGAGAGGAGGGGGGAGAAGGATTGGGTGGAGGGCAGGGTGTAGATTTCGAGAAGGTTTTGGTCAATTCGGCTATAGAATTGGTAAAGAAGGAGTTAAAAAGGGATGCAATTTCTGTGTCGGTCTTGTTGTTGTTGGGACAGGGATTGGATTTGGAGCCTGGGTGAAAGAGGGAGTTAATGGAATTCCAGAATTTTTTGGGATCTTTTGAGAGGGTAGACTGTAGTTTAGTGTAGTAGGATTTTTTATCTTTTGTGATAAGTTTTTTGGTTAGATTGCAGAGTTGCTTATATTGAAGGAGTGTATCTGGGTGTTTATTTTTGTTATAAATTTTCCAGGTTTTGTCCCTTTGATGCATAAGAGTTTTAGTGTCCTTAGTTAGGCAAGGGGCAGAGTTTTGTTTTATTCATTTTGTTTGCGGTGGGGCTTGAGAGTTTAGGATTTTAAGGAAGGTAGTATTGAAGCTCACCACTGCGTCATCTAGAGGAAGAGTTTTAAGGATATCCCAGTTAGTTAGTTTAAGGGTTTCAGAGAATATAGAGGGGTTAAAATTAGTGAGATTGCGAGTATGGGCATATTGGTGTTGGTGCGGGAGGTGTTGGGCAGCTCGGAGAATAAAGGCTGGAAGATGGTCACTTATTGAATGAGGTAAAATACCAGAGTTGGAGATCTTATTAGGATGGCTGACTAGGATCCAGTCTAGGATGGACCTTGGTGGGTTATTTTTGTTGGGTTTAGTAATGCTGTTTATTAGTTGAGTAAAGTTATAAAGATTAAGAGAGAGAGTGGGAGTATTGTTATTAATTTTATTCCAGTCTATGTTGACATCACCTAGAATGTAAGTCTCAAGTTTGATATTTTTTGAAGCCCATAAGAGAATATTTTCTAGGGTCGCAATGTTTTCACCAGGGGGAATATAAATGGCTATAATACAGATACTTTTAAAGTTGTTCATTTTGAGGATTCCAATGGTTAGTTCGGCATTATTAAACTGAGGAATGATATTCTGGTAAGGGGAGAGATTCAGCAGGCAGCTGTATATTAATGCTACACCACCTTCTTTTTTGTTTTGGCGATCGGATCGGAGAGCTTGGTAGCCAGGTGGAATAATTTCAGAGTTTGTAATGTGTGGTTTTAGCCAGGTTTCTGTGACTGCTACTATGTCAGGTACAGTGTGAGTTAGCCAAGCGTAGAAGTTTGTAATTTTATTATTTATACTCTGGGTATTAATGGTAATGAACTTAAGATATTTCTGGTTGTTTCTAGAGGAGGAAGTAGTGGGAGAGGTATTGTTAATTTGATCAGGGTTGGGGTGTATGTCACCTGCTAGAGTTAGCCATGTAAAGGGAGAGGGGAGGAGACTCTTGTGATTGTGACATGAAGTTAGAAGGAGATAAAGTTTAGATTTGGTGGCAAAAGGTTTTAAAGAGATTGTATGGCGTTTTAATTTAAAATAATGAAATGGATTAGGTTGAAGTAGGGAGGGGGATATTGGAAAGAAGTGGAGTAATAATGGGGGAGGAAGGGAGAGAGTGGAGGAGGTGGGGAAGGAGAAAGAAGAGGGTAGTTTGGTGGAGGAGGTTGCATTATAGAGAGTTATTAGGAGGATAAGACATGTAAGAGAGGTGAGTTTATGTGCTAGAGACATGCTGGGCAGAGTAGGAATAAACTTTAGAAGAGAGGATAGAGTAATTGGGGAGGGGTTGGAGCTGATAGGAAGAGAAGTATATGTGAGAGTGTATTCAGATAAGGGATAGGAAGGGGGAGGAGCAACTAATTGAATTGCAGTATAGGCAGGGATGGTGAAGGAGTGGGATAGGCTGATGGGAATTGGGGAGGAGTTTCAGGTGTGTATAAAGTTAGAAGTACTGGGGGTGTGTGGGAATTGGGGGTAGGGTAGGGGAGCAGAGTGAGCCTGTAGGGCGAACGGAGCGGGTAGACCCACTGAGGGAGAGATCCCTGTGGAGAGCTGGCTTAGTAGGTAAGTATGGGATAGGTAGAAGGTAATGATCTCAACAAAATGGATAGTAGACAGGGAAGGGTAAGAGAGTTTGAGTACAGGTAGAAGGAAGGAAAAAGATTGTAGGGGCAGTAGATCTACGGATATATACTCATATAACATATACTCCAAATTCAAGATTTGACATAAATAATGAAAGAGAATCAAAATAATCTCATACATAAAAACATACAACTAACCTGTAGCATCCTACAGTAAGCATGTACAAGAATGTCTCACTGGAGCCATATCTATGTGTGAAGTGGACTGTTGCTTCAATTGAGCCAGCAGAAAAAACTACCTAGTATTTGAGCAATAAAACATGGCCACAATCACTTTCACATAGAGCACCCCACAACAAAACTAATTCTAAACTTATTGTCATTATCCACGAAAGGAAAACATAAAAAAATTTATGAAAAATACATAACTAATAAGCTACACTGAAACCTTCAACAGTGTCTGCATCTTTTCGATTGAGCTCAAACCCAGCAGAGCAAAGCAAAATGAACATGGCGAACTTCCTAGAAAATATGACTCCCACACCATCAGTGAAAAAATAGCCAGTTAGCAATGGAGATAACATTTCTCTGTTAACACAAACACACACACCTAAATTACTGCATGCTCAGAGTGCAGGAAAACTAGGAACCTGTGTAGAATTAAACCTATAATACAAAGTTGTACACTATATAAACCATGCAACATGGAAACAAGTACATCAAATACATACTGTCCACTTAAATTTCTCCAGTAATGAAAGCAAAACACAAGAGATGACATCAATAACATACAGTCTAAATTAGAATCTCCCAAACATAAAAATGTTCACTTACCTGTAATGTCCAAGTCTCTAGTCTAAACAAGTCCCATTAATTCTTTGAGCAACCATCTCCTACAATGTTGACTGCTTTTCCAGATGGCTTGTACAGACTTTACAGAACAGCTTAACCAGCAGAATATTGCCATTATCTGTAAAACTTACTTCAAAATGCAAGTCACCTATAGCAAATCATAACAGTCATTTATAATCCCAGTCTCACCAGCCACAAAAAGTAAAATTGTTAAAAAAACAGTATTAATTTAATAAAAAAGGCTGCACCAACCTCTCGTCTAACCTTGACTTTGAGTTCCACAACTAAGCAGAATTCTGTAGAAAGTGACACACATATTATTTCATTAAACAGCATACCTTCCCCCAAACAATTAAGCCAAGTCTTGTCTCTCCACATGATGCACCTAGACAATATCTGACTTTACTACTTTGTAATGAATGCATAAATAGATTACTCTGGTTAACACATTCAGATAAATGCATACATTGAAATGCATAAGACATTTTAAACAGCTCAGCATTTAAACCTCTCATTCAGTGAAATGAAAGCCAATGCCAAGCCAGAAACCAATGCACTTAGCACCTCATCAAATTGAATATGACCATTTTCACCTCTGCTGGCACCCATTTTTTTAACCCAGTATGTCCAAGATCAAAAACACTTAACAGAAAGCCAAGGATAATTGTAGCAATTTTAGAATAATTAACATGCAAACCAATTGACTTGGGCTTCTCTTACCACAAACTGAAAATTGTGAGACTATTTTTATATATATTTAGTCACTGTTTTAGTTAATGTAACAAAGTTCAAGAAACTGAATTTTCAGTGGAGATTGATATCTGCAGAAAAGGATAATAAAGTTATGTATACATTTGTAAGAGCCCTATTTATAAGCTCGTAACACAGTTGGAACAGATGTGAAAAAATAAGTTCAGTGAAAGTCAGGGGAACCACAAATATCTTGGGCAGCTGATCTTTGTGGTTCCCCTGACTTTCATTGAACTTATTTATGAGAAGAGTTGAGAAACAAAGGTTGGCATAAGAGGAAACATATTTATTTTAATGATGTGCTTCCTCTGGAAGAAGCAAAACCTCTAAATGTATGAGTTGGGTTAAGTCTGAAGATGGCCTGAAACACAAAAGGAAAAAGTACATTACACTATTTTGACTTGTATACCTTTTTTGTTGTAGTCATGTAAACATGTTATGGTCTTGCAATGCACTCACCAGTGCACACACTGACTGTACAAATATCATGCATATACCTTTTGTACAAGTCTTCTTGACACACTTTAAAAGATCTCAGCTTTCAGTGCAGACAAGACTCCTTCTCCACTTCTACATACTGCAGCTCCATTCCTGTCACCCAACAGTCACCAGGAAAGCAGGCCTAAGCATGTTATGCCCACTAACTCTGCTTCCATAGAAGGCTGTGACTTAGTCATATGTCATAGGTTCATAGGAGATGCAAATCAGTTGAGCTGCAAGGACGTTTCAGCTTTGCCAGTCCTCCCTTTTCAAGAAGGGCAAGGCCTGATGAATTTATGAATATCCAACTAGTTATCCTTTTTAAAGATAGAAAGTGTGTCACACTGTTAAACTGGGAGAGCTAGTTTGTTCTAGAGCGGTGGGTAATCACTGTGTTGTAAATCTATACCTCCATCATGTGCATTTATCTGTGGGAGTGGATGTACATCTGTGGTCCTAATATTATCTGAGCTATTTGGTTTATGGATGTATAATAGTTTTTAGATTATTGGATCCACTGTAACCAGCAAAGCCTCCTTGTGTCACAGTAGTAACACATGATAACCCTGTCCATAATGCTAGTCTGCGTCTTAAACAACAAAAAGCTGTTGCCATAACACTACCACTGCAGAAGATAGTTGTGACTCTCATCACACATTTGCACGTGTACACACACACACACACACACACACACACACACACACACACACACACACACACACACACACACACACACACACACACAGTAAATGTCCCCTAACCCTAAACAGTCACAATCACACACGTTAATCTATCCTCTTACCCAATCTATCTCCTAACCCTGTAATACACAGGCACGTGTGTGTGTGTGTGTGTGTGTGTGTGAATGTATCAGTATATATATATATATATATATATATATATATATATATATATATATAGAGAGAGAGAGAGAGAGAAAGAAAGATACACTTACATGCACACACACTCTGTCGCTCACACACGCACATTATGTATTAATATACATATATTATATATATAAAACAGCTATAGACAGATATAGACATATATGAAATATTTATTACTTTATAAAGCAGCACAACAGGAGCTAGTGTTGATAACGGTTGACGTGAATGCACATTTAAGGACAGATAGAACAGGATATGAGGACTGCCTGGGTCCACATGTGTGGGGCAATAGTAATAAAGAAGGAGAGGCCATTCTAGACTTCTGTCTGACAAACAGCTTGATAGTAGCCAACACGTTTCAAAAAATGATACTGTCACAAGATCGCATACAAGAGCGGCTAATGTGCAACTTGGGTACTTCCTCCTAGTAAGGAAAGGACAATGGGGCAGAATCAGAGATTCTAAATTTACCCCCAGTGAAACTGTAAGCCCACTGTAAAAAAACACTGATTGCCACAATCAGTTGCAAGCAGTGGTCATAGAAGGCTTCCAACGTAAACAGAGACCAGGCTGAAGACCTAGAAGATGACTGGAAAGAAAGTACAACAGCTCTAGCAATTGCTTAGGCCTCTAGCACCTCAAGAAGAAGAGCAAATATGTGGCATTGAAGAGGATTGGAAGCACCTCAAAACAGCACAATGTGAGGACTACAGAACATATATGTAGCTGAGACAGGCATGGAAATAAGATACATACGAAACACTGTTGGAAGAATGCCCAAGTCCAGGAAGTCATCAAAAGAAAGGAAGAGTGCAAGGAAAAATGGTAGAAAGAAAAGACAGACAACACTAGGAGGGAATACTGGTTGGCTAACAAGAAGGCTAAAAAAGGAGTTGCAATAGCAAAGAACAAGACATCAGAGGCACTCTGACAACTTCTGGAAGGTGACTCAGTAGATTGCACTAAGAAAGTACATCAGGTTGCAAGGCAAAAACAGTAAAGATAAACAAGACGGTCAGACACCCTTCATAAGGGATGCCAACAACAATCTGCTCACCAGCCACAGGGCATCAAAGGGAGATGGAAGCAGTACTTTGAGCAGCTCAAATTAAGAAAACTATACAGAAGCTGTACTTTCCCAGATACAGCCTACAATCAGAGAACAGCAGGAGCCCACCATAAAAGAAGTAAGAATAGCTCTAATGAAAATGAAGTCAGGGAAAGCAGCAGTATCAGCTGAGGTCACAGTTGATGTGATAAAGATTGGGTGGCACAGTGGGTTAGAGTTGTCACCTCACAGCAAGAGATTCCCCGGTTCAGTTCTTGGCTCAGGTGCCTTCTGTGCATATTCTGCATGTCCTCTCTCTGTTCATGTGGATTTCCTCCTGGTACTCCTGTTCATAGGTTCATAGGTTTGTACTAGGCTAATGGCCCTGGAGCCTTTACAAGCCTAGCCCATAGGATTACCTTGGCATTGTGCCACCCAACCTTAGTTCCTAGTGTCTCTGTCGAATATAGCCACTGGAGTGATCCCCTGGGTGAATTTTCTATTTCCCATCCACTCATCAAGATTTCTGTTGAAGCGGGCCAGTGAGGTGCTCTGCTTGACATGTATGGGAAGTCTATTCCATAGCATGGGCAGTCTCTGGGTTATGAACCTGTCCCTCCAACATGTTCTGTTGATTGTGGTAGTGAGGTTGAGGTCTCTGGAGCGTGTGGTGCGGATGGATTGTGATTTCTTTAGATGTAGCATTTCTAACAGAGCTGGGTCAGACATGGCTTTGTAAGTCCAGCAGAGATGATCACCTCTAAGTAGGCGATATGAGACAGAGAATAGTTGGAATTTTTTTTTAGTCTGTCCATATAGGACAAGTGTTTAAGGCCTAGGATCCTCTTTGTAAGGTACTTTTGCAGCCTCTCCAGTTGTTGCAGGTGTCTAGTAAGGTACATGCCAAATGGGACACGTACTCTATGATTGGCCTAATGAGGGAAGAGTAGAGGGAGACAATGACCTCTTTCTTCCTGGATCCAAAACACTTAGTAATGAGATGTGCCAAATAGAAGGACTTTCTGTCCACAATGGCAACGTGGTGGTAAAAAGAGAGATTGCTGTCAAGCTGTGTTCCCAGATCTCTTATAACGCCTTCTGTGTTCAGTGGGCTACTATCAATGTGGGGTTTTTCCTCCTACATTCCAAAGACATGCAGTAAGTGGATTGGACACTCTAAATTGGCCACAGGTGTGAGTACAGTATGAGGGATGACTGAAGACAGGATGTGTGGAGATGGATAGTAAAAATGTTAAAAAGAAGGGAGCCAAGAATTGAGCCTTGTGGGACACACATTTTTATGGGGAAAAAGTAGAACAGAGCAGACAGCCATTTGACGGACTGCTATCAGCTAGTGAGGTAGTTGGAGAACCAGGAGCTAGTTGCAGTTGAGAGGTTTAGTTGAGAAAGTTTACAGAGGACGATGGGGTGAGAGGTATATATATATATATATATATATATATATATATATATATATATATATTTTTTATACACATACATACACACACAAAAACACACACACACACGTGCGCGCGTGCACACACACGCACACACACATGTATATATATGCAAACACACACAAGTGTGTGCGAGTGCGTGCATGTGGGTGTGTGTGGGTGTGTGTGTGTGTGTGTGTGTGTGTGTTTGTGTGTGTATATATATATATATATATATATATATATATATATACATATATATATATATATATATATATATATATATATATAATTTATTTATTTATTTCATTTGACATTTAGTGACCGGGATAGTCTGGCTGGATACATGTCCATTTTCAGAGGAGGCCCGGGGAGAAAAGCTCCAATCACAACATGCAGAAGAATACAGGAAAAATACAGAAAAATACAGGGAAAGGAAAGAACATAATATAATATATGTTTAAAGAAAATTACAGGCACAAGCCATGATATAATGCAGGTTACAAACAGTATGCAGACTCTGTATAGTCGAGCAAGTTAAACAATCAGACATAGGTTCATAGGTAGGTACTAGACTATTGGCCCTTGGGCCTATATAAGCCTAGCCAAAAAGGTACCTTGGCTTTCGCCACCCAAGAAAATTATTTTCTTGTGCCACTGTCGAGCAGAGCCACAGAAGTGATACCCGGGGTGAATTTCCTATTTCCCATCCAATCATCAAGATTTTTCTTGAAGAGTGCTAATGAGGAGCTTTGTTTGATATAGATAGGTAGTTTGTTCCAGAGTATGGGAAGTCTCTGGGACAGGAATCTATCCCTCCAGCATGTTCTGTTTATTGTGGTGACAAGGTTTAGGCCCCTAGAGTGTGTAGCTCGGAGGGATTGGGATTTCTTTAAGTGGAGCATGTCCTTCAGCTTTGGGTTTGACATAGCTTTGTATGTTAGGCAGAGATCGCCTCTGAGTAGGCAATATGTGATGGAGTAAAGCTGGAGTTTTTTGAGACGGTCTGCATAGGGCATCTATTTGAGGCTGGTAATCCTCTTTGTGAGGTATTTCTGTGGCCTTTCCAGTTGTTGTAGATGTCTCGTGAGGTACATACCAAAAGGGGCATTGTACTCTATAATGGGTCTAATGATGACAAGTAGAGGGGATCAATGACCTCTTTTTTTTTCCTGGATGAGAAACCTTTTGTGATGAGGTGTGCCACGTAGAAGGATTTCCTGACTACTGTGAAGTGATTATCAAAGGAGAGACTACTGTCCACCTGTGTCCCACCGTCTCATCACACTTTCGGTGTTAAGTAGACTACCACCTATGTGGTAGTTCATGGGTACAGAGTTTTTACCAAAGGGGATGACAATGCACTTTTTGGCACTGAGCTTGAGGCCATGGCTTTGACACCAGGCCCTTTTGTAGGATGTCCACATCGTTAGGAGTTTCGATTATGGCTCCTGTTTTGCAGTCATCTGCGAACTTCATTATCCAAAGACCTTCTGTGTTAGCCTGTACTTCAGAGAAGTAGATACCAAAGAGGAGAGGACCCAGGACTGAACCCTGTGGTACTCCACTTGTCATTGGTCTGAAGTCTGATTTGGAGTCTGCTACTTTCACAGTGTGGGTTTATCAGACTTATACATATCTAGACTAATAATTATGGCTCAGTTTGCATGTAGCAAAAATTAGTGTTTGGCAAAATTATGAAAAAGAAGCAAGTCAGGATTAGAGCAAGGGCATAGCCAGTGATTAATAAAATGTTACTGAGTCAGGATTGGAGAAAGGGCATAGCCAGTGAGTAATAAAATGTTACTGAGTCAGGATTAGAGCAAGGGCATAGCCAGTGAGTAATAAAATGTTACTGAGTCAGGATTAGAGCAAGGGCATAGCCAGTGAGTAATAAAATGTTACTGAGTCAGGATTAGAGCAAGGGCATAGCCAGTGAGTAATAAAATGTTACTGAGTCAGGATTAGAGCAAGGGCATAGCCAGTGAGTAATAAAATGTTACTGAGTCAGGATTAGAGCAAGGACATAGCCAGTGAGTAATAAAATGTTGTCTGACACTTTTTTTGAATTGAGTTAGTGATGGTGCTAGAGAGTAAGATCAGCAGGGAGGGAGTTCCAAGCTTTACCAACAGAGTTGGCAAACAGGGAGTCCCCCGCTGAGTTGTTGGTTTTGAATGTTTGGACCAGTAATCTGTTAGATGATCGAAGTGGTCTGAGGTTACTATAGGGGCTATAACGTTTTTAAGTGCAAGTGTGTTTTCAGGTTGATTGAGTACTTTATATGCAACTAAACGTTGGTTGTATTGAAGTAGGCTCGGTAATTCAAGCCACCCTTGCAGATTAAGGTTATGACAGTGGTGTGTCTTAAATGCTGTGCCTGTGGCAAATCTAGCAATGTGGTTATAACAGCTTGAGAGCTTGCTAAGGTCAGATTTGTTCAGATTGGTGAATAGAGGGGAGGCATAGAGAAGGGTAGAGAGTAGGTGGGAACAAGCAATGGCAGTTCTAGCAAGTGAAGTAAGAAAAGATATAATTTTGTATAGGGAGCCAAGTTTTTTATTGATGGTTTTGATAGTTTGGCTCATATGCATGTCAAATTTAAGGTTATTATCTACTATGACGCCTAGGAGTTTAGGTTGGGCTTCTGGGGAGACAATGGTGCTATTATTAGATTTAATGGTAAAGAATAGGGGTGAGGACCTGCGAGTGGGGGGAAAAAAGTATCAGCTTTGTTTTGTTGGAGTTTAATATCAGATGATGTTTAGAGAGCCAATTTTCCACAGTATTAAATGTATTCTTCTTATTTGCAATGGGGATGGACAGGTTGACAGACGAGATCAGACAGGATTCCCCGTGGACTATGATGTTTGCAGATGACATTGCGATCTGTAGTGAGAGTAGGGAACAGGGGGCGGAGACCCTGGAGAGATGGAAATATGCCCTAGAGAGAAGAGGAATGAAGGTCAGCAGGACTAAGACAGAATATATGTGTGTGAATGAGAGGGAGGATAGAGGAATGGTGAGGATGCAAGGAGTAGAGGTGGCGAAGGTGGATGAGTTTAAATACTTGGGATCAACAGTTCAGAGTAACGGTGAGTGAGGAAGAGCGGTGAAGAAGAGAGTACAGGCAGGATGGAGTGGGTGGAGAAGAGTGTCAGGAGAGATTTGTGACAGACGAGTACCTGTAAGAGTGAAAGGGAAGGTCTACAAGAGGGTAGTGAGACCAGCTATGTTATATGGGTTGGAGACAGTGGCATTGACAAAATGGCAGGAGTTTGAGCTGGATGTGGCAGAGTTAAAGATGTTAAGATTTGCACTGGGTGTGACGAGGTTGGACAGGATTAGGAATAAGTATATTAGAGGGTCAGCCCAGGTTGGAAGGCTTGGAGACAAAGCCAGAGAGGCAAGATTATGTTGGTTTGTACTTGCTAAGGAGGGATGCTGAGTATATTGGGAAAAAGATGCTAAGTATGAAGCTACCAGGTAACAGGAAAAGAGGAAGGCCTAAGATAAGGTTTATGGATGTGGTAAGAGAGGACATGCAGGTGGTTGGTGTGACAGAGCAAGATGCAGAAGACAGGAAGAAATGGAAACAGATGTAATTGTAGAGTAATTAACATGCAAACCCAGCCACTGGGGATGCACAAGCCAGTGCATTTCTTTGTGCTGGTCCCAAGCCTGGATAAATGGGGAGGGTTGCGTCAGGAAGGGCATCTGGTGTAAAACTTTACCAAATCTTTTCATGCAGTCACCAGTTAATATTTCCATACCGGATCGGTCAAGGCCTGGGTTAACAATGACCGCCACCAGTACTGTTAGCCAACAGGGTGCTGGTGGAAATTGGGCTACTGTTGGCCGAAGGAGGAGAAGAGGCGGAAGGCATGGCCGAAGGCAGGAAGACAGGAGAAAGGCTAGGACTGTGGTGGTGATGGTCGGAACTTTGAATGTTGGCAGTATGACTGGTATAGAGAGAGAGAGCTAGCTGATATGACGGACTGAACGAAGGCTGGTATATCGTGTGTGCAAGAGACCAGATGGAAGGGGAGTAAGGCTAGGTGTATCGGAGGTGGGTTCAAATTGTTTTATCATGGTGTGGATGGGAGGAGAAATGGCATAGGAGTTATTCTGAAGGAACAGTATGCGAAGAGTGTTTTGGAGGTGAAAAGGGTGTCGTATAGAGTGATGCTTATGAAGCTGGAAATTGATGGTGTAATGATTAATGTTGTTAGCGCTTATGCGCCACAAGTTGGGTGTGCAATGGATGAGAAAGAAAAAGTTTGGAGTGAATTGGATGAAGTTGTGATGACTGTACCCAAGGGTGAGAGAGTGGTGATTGGAGCAGATTTAAATGGGCATGTTGGTGAAGGGAACAGTGGGGATGAGGAAGTGAGGGGTAGGTATGGTGTTAAACAAAGGAATGCAGAAGGTCAGATGGTAGTGGATTTTGCGAAAAGGATGGATATGGCTGTGGTGAATACGTATTTTAACAAGAGGGAGGAGCATAGGGTGACATACAAGAGTGGAGGAAGATGCACACAGGTGGATTATATCTTATGTAGGAGGGCCAGTTTGAAGGAGATTGGAGACTGCAAAGTGGTGGCCGGAGAAAGTATAGTTAGGCATCATAGGATGGTGGTTTGTAGGATGACTTTGGTGATCAAGACTAGGAGGAGGAGTGTGAGGGCAGCACCAAGGATCAAATGGTGGAAATTGAAAAAGGGTAATTGTGAGGTGAAGTTCAGGGATGAGTTAAGGCAGGCACTGGGTGGCAGTGAAGAGTTACCAAATAGCTGGGTAACTACAGCAGAGCTAGTAAGGGAGATGGCTAGAAAGGTGCTTGGTATCACATCAGGACAGAGGAAGGATGACAAGGAGACATGGTGGTGGAATGAGGAAGTACAGGAGAGTATACAGAGAAAGAGGATGGCAAAGAAGTGGGATTGTCAGAGCGATGAAGAAAGTAGACAGGAGTATAAGGAGATGAGGTGCATGGCAAAGAGAGAGGTGGCGAAGGCTAAGGATAAGGCATATGAAGAGTTGTATGAAAGGTTGGACACTAAGGAGGGAGAAAAGGACCTGTACTGATTGGCTAGACAGAGGGACCGAGCTAGGAAAGATGTGCAGCAGGTAAAGGTGATAAAGTATAATGAGGGAAATGTACTCACAAGTGAGGAGAGTGTGTTGAGC